>NC_057798.1:353711372-353836482 GCF_018294505.1 Triticum aestivum
GGGTCGGGGGCGAGCGCCGGTGCCGGAGTCGGGGGCGAGCGCCGGCGCCGGGTCGGGCGCGGCTGTGCGACGGGGGAAGAGAGAGTGGGGATTTGGGGGGAAAAGGCAGGATGAAGCAGGGCGAGTGAGAATTTTGGGTTAAGTGGACGTAGCAGTAGCACATTTGAACAAAACACGCTGCTACTACCTTCAGTAGCTGTAGCACTTTATACGAAATTCGCTACTACTAACTTCAGTAGCTGTAGCGGTTTAGGCAAAACGCGCTGCTACTACCTTCGCTACTAACTTCAGTAGCTGTAGCGGTTTATTAAGAAGCATTGTGTCACGTGCTTAGCTTGTACCCATGGCTTGTTTTTTGCGATAGCGTTCACGGTAGCGCTCTTGGCGTCGTGTATAGTCATGGTAGTGAAAATCCGGCTTTCTCTTTCGACATTCTTAGCCCATCTGACACGGAACATCGTCGTGTTGTGCAGTCTAGAGTAGTCAAGCTCCCAGATCTCCTCGACCCTTCCATAAAATCGTTCAGTTGCGCCATTGTCGCTGCCGGTCATGCATTCCATCGTCACCCCTGAGTTCTGATCATCACTGTCCATATCTTTGGCCTCCGTGTAGAACGTGTATCCGTTGATATCATATGCCTGATAGGTTACGAGGTTGGGCGAGGGGCCATGTGCTAAGGCGTATATAAGCAATCCGTCCTTAGAGCCCTCCTCCGGGGGATTAGCAATAATATGCTCTTTGAACCAATGCAGGAAATTGGAGTTGTGCTCTCTAGTAACTTCGGCGTCCGTCCTGCATACCCCCCGGTCACGATACTTTTTTGCGATAATTTCTATGTGCAGTGCCACGAAAGGATCTACCTCGTCTAGGTGTTGTAGCACTACCAAGTTTGCTCTGTCAAAGTCGCTGTGTCGATCTGAGTATGCCACGTGTAGTTCCCTACGACCGTTGCAGTGACCATCTCCTTCGAGCCTCCCATCGTGCTTTTTAATGGGCAAACCAACACTAACACCAGGCGGCTGGTCTGCGCCATATAGAAAATTCTCACAGAAAGAGATGCACTCTTGTGCCAAATAGCCCTGGATGATGCTTCCATCCGGACGGGACATGTTACGAACGAATCCTTTGATGATCCCATTCATCCTCTCAAACGACATCATGTTGTGCAGGAATGACGGCCCCAGGTCTATTATCTCATCCACAATTTGGACACACAGATGCACCATCACATCAAAGAATGCGGGCGGGAAGTACATCTCAAGCTCATTGAGTATCACAACGATCTCTTCCTGTAGCCTTTGGAGCTGCTTCACACTGATCGACTTTTGAGAGATGACGTCGAAAAAGTTGCAGAGACCAATAAGCGTGTCACGGACATGCTTGTCCATTATCCCTCTAAGGGAAACAGGTAGTATCTGCGTCATCATCACATGACAGTCATGAGACTTCATCCCGCTGAACCTTTTCTTGTCCGTGTCAAGATATCTGCTTATCTTGCCACAGTAACAGGAACTAACGTTGACTCCGGTAAGGCACTTAAAGAATTGATTGATCTCAGCCTGACTTAAGGTGAAGCAAGAAGGGGGGAAATAATCCTCTTTATTTATTTTCTTGCCCTTCTTCTCCCGTACCTCTATCTCCGTCTCTGTCTTGTCTGAAATTTTACGGGGCGGCATGTGTAGATCTTCCCTGATTTTCAAATCTTGCAAGTCTTTTCTTGCCTTCGGCCCATCCTTAGTTTTATCCGGCATGTTCATCGGTGTTGCGAGCAAGCTCTCAAGGACATTCTTACAGATATGCATTTGATCAAGGCAATGAGGTGTATCGAGTTTGTGCCAGTACTCCAAGTCCCAGAACACAGACCTCGTCTTCCATACCTTCAGCAGCGGCTCCGGCGCCTTTCTTATCGTCTTTCCCAGCATGGGGCACTCCTTCCAGTTTTTCAACAACTCATCAATTTAGGCACCGCTCCGCTTACATGGAGGTCCTCGATGCTCAGCGCGACCATTGAATAGGTCTCCACGGGTCGTCCTGTTCAAGCCAGCTTCGATGCCCCATGTACACGATTTTCCCAGACCCACCATCTTTCCTTGACGTTAGCTGCTGAGACGTTGTATCATCCATGCACCATGTGCATCCGCAATATCCTTGGCACACCTGGCCTTCCACATATCCGTAACCGAGATAGTCCTGCACTGTCGTGATCAGCGCGGCTCTCATGTTGAAATACTGACCTTTGTTGGCGTCCCATGTCTTGGCCGGTGTTTTCCATAACGTGTCTAACTCCTCTTGAAGTAGCCCCAGATACAAATTAATATTATTTCCTGGTTGTTTCGGCCCTTGAATAAGCATGCTCATGTGAATGTACTTCGATTTCATGCACAACCAGGGGGGAGGTTGTACATCCATACAAACACGGGCCATGTGCTATGGTTGGTGTTCTAGTTGCCAAACGGATTCATGCCATCGGTACACGCGCCGAGAACGATGTTCCTTGCATCACATTCAAAATACCGATAGAAGCTGTTCAACACTCTCCACTAGCTTCCATCCTTCACGTGTCTCAGCTTCGGATCATCTCCATCGTCGGGCTTCTTCCTCTCCGCGTGCCAGCCCATTAGCTTTGCTTCCTTGGGATCTACAAAATACCTCTGGAGACAGGGAGTGATCAGTAAGTACGATACAACTTTCTGGGGACATTTCTTCCCGGCCTTCTTGTATCGAGAAGCATTGCACACCGGACAGCTTGTTTTTTCCGCGTGCTCCTTCCGATAAATTATGCAATCGTTGATGCATGCATGGTATCTAACGTATGGCAGATCAAGAGGGCACACGATCTTGTTGGCCTCGTCAACACTAGTAGGACATAGATTACCCGCGGGAAGAACATCCTTTAGGTACTTGAGATGCTCATCGAGGCTAGTGTCGGTCCATTTGTTTTTAGCCTTCGTCTTCAGGAGTTGGAGCGTGAAACTCAAGCGTGTCACCTCAGGATTGCAACCATCATACAATGGAGTGTTCGAGTCTACCACCAGTTGCTCAAGCTTAGCCTCCTCTCTAGAAGCAGCTCTCTCAGTACTCGTCTCCTTGCGAAGCAATGCTTGAACATGAGGGTCCCGCACGATTGAACTTACTACCGACGAACTCTGCTACGTGGAGTCCATGTCGTTCTCTCCGCCGCCATGTCCGGCCCCTTCTCCTCCGCCATGTCCGGCCCCTTCTCCGCGCCATGTCCGGCCTCTTCCCTGCCGCCATTATCGATCATCCCTTCGTCTTGCCCAATGTCATCATTGCCTGCCTCATCGGCATCCTCAACATCGTCATCCTCATCTTCAATTATCTACCGAGTATAGCCATCCATGAAACCAGTCATGAGCAGGTGCGCTTCGACACGACCATCGTCATGGGGGTCGAACCAAACTATTCCTTTGCATTTTCGACACGGACATAAAACCTCTGTCCGGTTATTTTCTTTCATGTCCTGCACCGCCGACCGCATCCACCTGTCCACCATCGTTCCAGTGACCATCGTCAACTCTGCACGGTAATAATAAACAAATTGATTATAAAAATGCATGCATGCATCAAAGTCATACAAAAAATTGGCATGACCTTCCCTAAAAATAGGACATATATGGATCTAGAGTTTGCCTGGACTTCGCCGAAACGGAAATAAATCGACATTTTGGCAAAACATAGGCAACTCAAAAGCACAATTTGGCGTCAACTCATGCCACACACACAATTTCCACAAACATATCACACACACATAAACATATTTCCATTTTGCAAAAGCATGAAATTTTCATCACCTGTCCGGAGATGCATTAATGGAGGTGGTGTAGTTAGGTAGGAGTAATGAAGAGAGAGAAAGGTGGATAGAAGAGAGAGAGTAATGGGGGAGAAGTATTGAGGAAGAAGAAGAGTGAGAGTGGGAGCATGTGGGGGAGGTAGGGGGAAGGGAAGAGAGGAGGGGGAGGGGAGGGACGGGTGGGGAAAAGGTGGTGGGTTGGTGCGGGTTAGGAGTAGCGCGGGAGCTAAAACGCGCTGCTGCTAAGGAATTAGCAGCATCGCGCTTTGGGAGACGGCACTACTGCTAACAGGGACAAAAAAGTGTGCCAATTTGAAATTTAGAAGCAGAGATCTCAGAAAAAGGGCGACGTAGCAGTAGCGCGGTTCGCGCCACCGCGCTACTGCTAAATGGAGTTCGGTGAACACCGCCGGTCGATATTTGTAGCAGCGCGGTTTACACCGAGCGCGCTACCGCTAAAAACTTATCAGCAGCGTGTTTGCCGCACACGCGCTACTACTAATTAGCAGCAGCGCTCCTTTTTGAGCCGCGCTACTGCTAAGATTCTGTGTATAGGCTTTTCCCTAGTAGTGGCGGCGTGGCTCAAGTGAGGGGCAGTGCAGCCTAGCTTGATCATCTCAAGCTCAAGACCCTCGCGAGGGGCCATGCCTCGCGAGATGGACGACAGGAAGCTTCCTCAGGACGAGCCTCATCAGGCATGCTCGCGAGGAGGCGTAGAGATCAAGGCAGGGCACCTCTCGAGGAGCCCGTGACACAAGCCATGACGATCGAGACCAGGCGGGCGCCGGCCTTCGCAGTGTCCTTGTTTCCCCTTCGGTGCAAAGGGGGCAAGCACATGCCAAGGTATCAGGCAAAGGTTACCGTTTTGATGCAACAAGACCAAGACCAGCAGAGCGGCAGGATGGAAGTCATCGTGGAGCCCAGGACGGCATCACCGCCAGAGTCTTTGGCAGTCGAAGACCAATTTTAGCCAGGATAAGTGTACAAGATGTTCTCCTTCAAAATGGCCAATTGTTGGCACCCTTCCCACTCATTATTTGGGAAGAGGGCGAGGGCCTCCCTCTATAAATAGGACTAGACACCACAAGGGGAGGGACGGATCGATCGACGGAGATCCAGATTGCGCATAGACTAAAGAGAAGCGACTAAACTCACCCAAGCAGTTCATCGCACCAGCTCAAGAACAGCCCCTTCGCGAGGTTGTTCCCCCTTTGTATTGTTCATCATCAGCCCCTGAGGCAATCCACCACACCACACACTGGAGTAGGGTATTACACCACAATGGTGGCCTGAACCAGTATAAATCTCATGTCCCTTGTGTGTTCTTCTTTCTAGCCTAGATTCCTTGCGAACCTTCGAGACGCGAGTTGGTAGGGGAAAGATCTCCATGCGCACCCCAGAGTTCGAACCTCAAGGGTCTGCCGGAACCCGAAATCCGACATTTGGCGTGCCAGGTAGGGTTGCCCCGGAGTCTTTCTTCCGCTGTTCGCGTGTGATCTTCCGTCGTGTCCATGGTTGACGTTCGTCGGGCTCGCGCCGAGCGTCGGGCTGCTCTCGCCACCCGTGTCGCCCAAACGGCGCCCGTTGGCGGACGCCCCCATCGTTCCCTGTCGCCTACCGCCAACGCCACCATCGGCCCAACAGGGAACGAGTAGCAGGCCTCGTCCCTGCATCCTTCGGTGCGGCAGGAAGGCCGCACCACCACCCCGTCGCTAACTCCAGCCGGTTCGTCGTCCCACGCCCGTCGCGCCCCCACGGACGCACACGCTGTGCTGCTCCTGGCACGTGAGCTCATGCACTACCTTCCTCTCGCTGACCTCTACGAGGACTGGCTCGCCCGCATCCCCGAGCTCGTCAGCGCCGCAGGGGGCTCTCCTATGCCATCCCTCTTGATGCCTCGCCCTCCATCCTGTGCAGGAGGCGTGGATCAAGAGGTGCCTCCACCACCTCCTCCCCAAGAAGGCGCCTTGGCTCCAAGGCGTGCGGCCCCAGGACGAGACCCACCGCGTCCGGCGCCTGGGTGACAAGAAAGGAGCTGCCAAGAAATCCCTCGCCCCCAAGAAGGTGCTCGCGTGCTCCTAGCACCGGTGCACCATGACTGCATCCCTGCGCCACCACATCAAGACCCCGTGCTGCTCCAGGCAGCGGCGGCGCGTGGGAATTTCCAGGAGCAAGCCCAGCACCAGCAAAGGGCTCCGGTGGCCACCGCAGGCTGCCGCGCCTTCACCCCCGAGCTACACCGTGTCGCATGGCCAGGCAAGTTCAAGCCTGACCTGCCCCCTCGCTATGATGACACTTCAGACCCCGCGGAGTTCCTACAGCTCTACGAGCTGGGCATCAAAGCCTCCAACAGGGATGAAAAGGTCATGGCGAATTTGTTTCCCATGGCGCTCAAGGACGGTGCCCGCACCTGGCTCCTGAACCTGGCTCCTGGCACGATCTCCTCCTGGGACGTGATGCGCACTTGCTTCATCGCCAACTTCCAAGGCACTCGCGACCGGCCCCCGGCCATGAGCGACCTGCACCGCATCAAGCAATAGCCAGGAGAGAACTTCCAGAAGTACATCCAGCGCTTCAACAACGCTCGCCTCAAGATCCCCAGGGTGACTGAGGAAGCCATCATCTCAGCCTTCTCCGATGGCGTGCGTGACATCAAGATGAAAGAGGAGCTAGCAATCCATGAAGACCTGTGCACATCCCTGGAGCTGTTCAACTTGGCGACCAAGTGCGCCAGGGCTAAGGAAGGGCGCCTCTCCCTCCTCGAGCTTCCGGCTGTCGATCCAGAAGAGAAGAAGCCCAAGGTCAAGGACGTGAAGCACAAGGGAGCTGTTGTGCTCGCAACAGAGCCAGACACCAAGCGAGGCAGGCATCAGCCTGAGTCATCCAAGGGTAGCCGATACTGCATGTACCACGACCTCCACACCCACAATACCAACGAATACTAAGAGCTCAGGGCCGTACGAGATGGGCGTATCGGCCGACGCCCTGAGCGCAATGATCTCGGCTATGGCCGAGGAGGAGGAAGAGGTGGAGGACCATGGGAAGACCGTGGCCCTCGCCAAGAGTGGCGTGACCGACCTCGCGAGGATCGCTGGCAGGACCATCCTTGCGAGGGAGGTTGGAGGGATCAGCCTCGTGAGGATCACCTGCAAGGCAACGCAGGCCTCCCTCCTCTACCACCACCGCCGAGGAGGAATGAAGACCATCATCAGGATGAGGGGGGCTGGGGGCTTCCAGGAGCCGCGCGCAATCGCTTGCATCCTGGGCGGCGCCCAGGCCCCAGCCTCACAGCGCATCTTCAAGCAGTTTGCTTGCGAGGTGAATGCAGTCCTCCCCAAGCTTGAGGCCATGCGCCCTCTCAGGTGGTCTGCGTGCGCTATCACGTTCAGCTCAGTGGATCATCTCAAGTGCGCAGCAACGGACGGAGTCCTCCCAATGCTTTGTTCCCTAGTCATCAGCAATGTGCAAGTCACCACGACCCTTATCGATGGCGGAGCAGGGCTCAACGTCCTGTTCGTCGAAACATTCAACAATATTCAAGTGCCATATGATCAGCTTCAGCCGACCAAGCCTTTCTCAGGAGTCACTGATGGTTCCACTGTTCCGATAGGGCAGGTTCGCCTTCCAGTCACCTTTGGGCAGCGCAACAACTACCGCACCGAGCTCATTGACTTCGACGTCGCCCACATTCGCCTGCCATACAATGCCATCCTCGGGTACCCAGCCATGGACAAGTTCATGGCAGTGACTCACCATGGCTATAATGTCCTCAAGATGCCAGGAAGCGGTGGAGTCATCACAGTACCTTGTGAGGAAAGGGATGCAGTGTGCTCTCTTGAGCTTGCCTTCCAAGTTGCGGCAATCAAAGACCCAAATCACAGGAGCAGGAGACTTCCCGAGGCGGTCCCTAAGAAGAAGAAGGCTTCACCTGGTCCAAGCAATCAGGGGCAGGTACCTCCAGAGGCGCTATGTCAGGATCTGCGCCCGTTCAGGGGGTGCCACCCTCAGTCGCATAGGAAGGCGCACCCGGCGCCCTTCTCGGGCAGGGCTCGGGGGCTCTTTCCTGGAGAGCCACCGACTTTTCCAAGGTCACAAGGGAGGCGCTCAGGCACCACTTGGAGGCATGCTTCAAGGTGCGTTTCCCTCAGGAAGGTATGAGGCATGGAGGGCCAAACCCTCAGGAGTTCATCGCGAGAAACACTCAAGAGCTACATGAGTCAAGAGTCATGCGTGGCAGCCGCCGCCTACCTGCCGCAGCCCCCCATCCAGGCAAGGATGGCGGGCTGCGCATCTGCACCGATGTGCCAGGGCTCAACCGAGCCGCGTCTCAGGAGCGCCTCTGGCCTTCACGTGTGGGGCATTGCGAGGGGCCACCTCACAGCTACGTTTGCATGGCTTTCGCCCTACCGAACACGGTCGCCGCTCATCAGCGCCTGCTGAGGAGCATTCTGGAGGCTCAAGAGGTCAGGCATCATGCAGTCCTGGCGGAGATGGAGATGGCCCTCGAAGATCCACCCTTACCCCCGGAGCCTCCCGAGGCTCCAGGTCCCGAGAACTTGTGAGGGTCGGCCTCCTCACCATGCGTCGTCCGCTGCTTCAGCATCCCTTCATCTTCAGCCGTATCAGGTGACATCTTTCAAAGTTCCATTTTTAGCTGGGAGCGCCCACAGGGCTGCATCATTCCCAGGTCGTGTGGTTCCGTCCCTGCGGCATGTATCTGTTTTGCTCATGTTCTTTGCTTACCTTGTTGGGGGCGCCCCTCGGGCTGCATTAGCCCCAAGCCGCTCGGGCCTGACCCAGTGGCGGTTGCTTTTCCTGCATCTATCTAAATGGATTTGCTCCTTCATGATTAACATGCTTGACCTAATCGCATGCTCGATTGACGCCTACTTTTGGAGCCGCTCGCTCTGGCACGGCACTTGCGGTACGGGTCCGTCCCTACAACGCCGATAAATCTGAGTGACCGAGCTCTGGCCGCGGCAGCCCCGCAAGGCGCCACGTCACCAGGCCCTCAGTGCCCCAATCACTCCCACGGAGCGAACAATGGTTGGCTGGCCACTGTAACGACAGGCCTTGTCTCCCTCCGTGATTGGTATGCAGGACCCACTCTAGAAGTAACGCTGGGGACGTCGCGAGATTTCTCTCCTTCTCTCCGGCACGATCTGCTTGCACGTTAAAAGGGGGGCTCCTGAGCATCGCGACTCATGGGCTCTTACTGGCTCTCCATCCCACACCCCCTGGCCTTGACCCACGGCATCGCGACCTATCATACCAGTGGCGGCTGAGCTCGCTCGAGGGTCGGGACCTGAGGACATAGAGCATGAAGGAAAGTGCGGGAAAGTGGGAAGAAGCTCACGAGGACCTAACCCAGCAACACCTCAGCTGCCGCCACGCAGGCCCGACACTTCGCCGAAAACCGCCCCAAACCTACAAGATAAGTCACGCAAAACTGAACCGACTCAGCGCTGAACCCTCGCCTAGTGCAGCTCTGTCACGGCAATGTTGCCTACCTTTCTTGCCCAGCGGAGGCTGCTTGAGCTCTAAAGGGGGCCTCCTGAGCATCGCGACTCAGGGGCTCTTACTGGACATTAGGCCGCTCACCTCCTGGCCTTGACCACGGCATCGCGACCTGGCATACCAGCGACGGCTGAAGCCTGCCTGGGGACCGGGACCTATCAGCGTAGAGCACCAAGCCCTCGCGAGGAAAGAAAGGGGGAGCCAAGCCGGGACAGGACAAGCATCTCGCATCGATTCATAATAAGGATATAATATTCACAAAAGACATGGCCAGCGCCTTACATACCCCCGTGGGGTGGTACTTCGATTCCTCGCAGGGAACAAAAGGTGCCAATCCTAAGGAACGCTAACTACGCGCGCCTCCGCAGGATACGCCATCATCAACAGTGGGCCGTCAGGCGCCGGCGCCAACCACATCCAGATCAGTGGCGTCGATGGCCTGATGCAGCCGCCTTGCTCCGAGCGTGTCGCGAGCTCGGGGGCTCGTAGCTGTCGTCGCTCGTCTCTGGAGTCATGTGAAGCGCGGCGGAGTCGCTGGACCCTCTGGCTCCTCCGCTGCTGCCTGAGGAGTAGCTGGGGAAGCGGTTGGCAGGCCTGGTCCTCGCCACTCCGATGCCTCGGCTGCCTTCTTTGGGGCAGCATTCCAGCCGGCGTCCTTCCGCGTCGAAGAGCTTAAAGAACAGCAAGGAGGCGCCATCGTATTCGAGATGGATTACAAGGGCGCCCCCTGTCCGGCAGACCCTGGCGATCTCGCCCCAGCCGCAGGTCAGGAAGACCTTGCCCGGGGCAACAACCTCGACCTCCGCCCCGGTCGCAGGGGAGTTGCAATCGGCGTGCTGCAGCCAGAGCTCCCGAGGCCCCCTCAGTGGGATATCGAAGGCGAAGGAGGGAGGAAGGAGAATCCAAGATCGAGGAGGCATGGCGGCGTGAAGCGCAAGCTCGCGAGAGGACCCCTCGGCGTGGACTCCAGGGGGAACGACGCGCACCGCCATAACTCGTCGGCGTCGGTGGCAGCACCGTTGGTGTTGCTCAACGCCTTCTTCTCTAGGGCCCTCGATTCGGGCATACAAGAACAGTGGAAACCCAAGCGATGGCCGCTCGTACCAGGGCCTCAACGCCTCCTGACGAGTACCCTCATCACGACGGCAAAGGACTAGCCACTTCTTCGGCAGAAGCGGGTCGGGACCCTCTCGGGGGGCCTTCCCCTTCTCTTCTGCAGAAAACCGGCGGATAGGCGCCATTGGCGTAAGGTGGAGCAAGGGCGAGGAAGAAGAAGAAAAGGACTAGCAGGAAGGGATGGACTGGAAGGGCTCGCGCCGTTCCGTACTTATAGCCGGAGAAGGCCAACCGTCAGCCACCACGATCGCAGTAATCATGACCCACTTTTGCATGCAGGGACTTGTCTAGTCGTGCGGTTGCCGAGGCGTCATGGGGAAGCAGAGACGCCCACGTCCAATCAATCGCCACACGGCGCCCAAGGCCGCAGGCTATTGGGGCCCGCGGCGCTTCGCACTTGCCCCTTCGCTTCTCTGCTAAGCCAAGTCCGGGCACGCCTTGGGCCCGGGGGCTACTGTCGGCGTTCTTGGAACGGGGGTCCCCAGACTTGCCTGCATGCGGCCTTCGGCGTGGCTCAAGTGGAAGCCAGTGCAGCCCAGCTTCATCATCTCAAGCTCAAGACCCTCGTGAGTGGCCAAGCCTCGCGGGGCGGACGACAGGAAGCTTCCTCAGGAGGAGCCTCATCAGGCAGGCTCGCGAGGAGGCGGAGAGATCAAGGCAGGGCACCTCGCGAGGATCCCATGACGCAAGCCATGACGATCGAGACCAGGCAGGCGCCAGGCGGGCGCTGGCCTGCATAGTGTCCTTGTTTCCCCTACGGTGCAAAGGGGACAAGAATAGGTCAAGGCATCAGGCAAAGGTTACCGTTTCGGTGCAACAAGACCAAAACCAGCAGAGCGGTAGGATGGAAGTCATCGTGGAGCCCAGGACGGCGCCACTGCCAGAGTCTTTGGCAGTTGAAGACCAACTTTAGTCAAGATAAGTGTACTAGATGTTCCCCTTCAAAATGACCAATTGTTGGCGCCCTTCCCGCTCATTATTTGGGAAGAGGCCCAGGGCCTCCCTCTATAAATAGGACTAGCCACCACAGGAGGAGGGACGGGTCGATCGACGGAGATCCAGATTGCACATAGACTAGAGAGAAGCGACTGAACTCACCCAAGCAGTTCACCGCACCAGCTCAAGAACAGCCCCTCACGAGGTTGTTCCCCCTTTGTATTGTTCATCATCAGCCCCTGAGTCAATCCACCACACCACACACTGGAGTAGGGTATTACACCACAATGGTGGCCTGAACTAGTATAAATCTCGTGTCCCTCGTGTGTTCTTCTTTCTAGCCTAGATTCCTTGCGAAGCTTCGAGACGCGAGTTGGTAGGGGAAAGATCTTCATGTGCACCCTAGAGTTCGAACCTCAAGGGTCTGCCGGAACCCGAAATCCGACATAGTTGATCATCTGTCAAAGTGTGCTGTGCAAAAGCTTCTTGTGGAAGCAAGAACATTTGTTCTCCATCTTACTCAGCCCTCCATATCCCCAACAAGAATGGCCCGGAAGAGGAGAAAGATGGACTCCGGTAAGCCCCTCCTGGTAGAGCCTCGTGCTCCTGGTAGAGACCCTGCCGGAAACTCACAACTTGCCGAGATGCACCCTCCTGCCGAGACCATGGTCCCCGCAGACGAGGAGTGTGCCCCCGCAGTTGAGGAGGTGCCGCTAGTCCTCGTTGCCGAGCCTCGGGCTCCAACTTGGGCAAGGCACATAGTCCACTTTATCCAAACCGAAGAACTCCCCAATGACCAAGATGAGGCTGAAAGAGTAGCTCGGAGGGCCAGTATGTACCAGTTTGTCAAAGGCACTCTGTACAGAAGGAGGCCCAGCGGTGTGAAATTGAAGTGCATCTGTCGGGACGAAGGTAAGGAACTACTGGCTGAGATACACAGAGGCATGTGCGGCTCCCACATTGTATCAACGGCATTAGTTGGGAAAGCATTCCATCAAGGATTCTATTGGGCAACAGCCCTCCAAGATGAAGTCGAGCTAGTCACGAAATGTGAAGCCTGCCAGTTCCATTCAAAGAATGTCCACCTGCCTGCCCAAGCTCTTCAGATAATCCCTTTACGATGGCCATTTTCGGTCTGGGGGCTCGATATCCTCGGCCCTTTCCCCCGAGCAATCAGGGGCTTTGAATTCTTGTTCATTTTCATCGGCAAGTTTACAAAGTGGATGGAAGTGACTCCCGTGAGAAAGGTGACTACTCAGTCATCTATCAAGTTCTTGAAAGAACTGGTGTGTCATTTTGGAGTTCCGGCAAGGATCATCACCGACAACGGCACTGACTATAAGAGCCGCACCTTCATGCAATATGTTCACACCCTTGGAAGCAAGGTCACATTTGCCTCTGTCGCTCATCCCAGGAGCAATGGACAAGCTGAGAGGGCGAATGCTGAAGTGCTGCAGGGACTCAAAACAAGAACCTATGATACACTGCAGAAGCACGGCAATCAGTGGATCGATGCGCTTCCGGTAGTCCTTTGGTCCCTCAGAACGACACCAAATCAAGCTACCGGGCAGACTCCCTTTTCACTGGTCTATGGGGCAGAAGCATTTATCTCCACGGAACTCATTTACCGGTCGCCTCGAGTGCTTGCCTACGATGAAGTAGCACAAGATCATCACTAGTGTGACGATGCTGTGCTACTCGAGGAGAGCCGTCTCCGGGCTGCTGCTACGCATGCTGCACGCATTCAGCAAGCCCTGCGCCGCTATCATAGCCGCAGGATTCATTCCCGGTGTTTTGAGGAGGGCGACCTTGTCCTTAGGCGTAATCAGTCGTCCAAGGGTACAAACAAGTTGACGCCGAAGTGGGAAGGCCCTTACCGGGTAGTACGAGTCACCAGACCTGGTGTAGTCCGTCTGGAGACCGGAGATGGCATTCAATTGCAAAACTCATGGAATATTGAGCATCTCCGCAAGTTCTACCCGTAAGGCGCGTCTGCCGGGCCCTGCCCGGGAGCCACCCATTTGCCGGGCCCTGCCCTTGCCTCAGCTGCATGTAACCCCTTGTACAAAGCCAGGGTGATGACCCTGTGCACCAGAGAAATAAACGAAGCGCTGGGGGGCAACCAAGTTGCATGCATGCATAAGCATTCCAAGGGCATTTGCATAAGCATTTCATGAGCATCTGCATATGCATATAGATAGGATCGCGTCCTGCATCATTCTGATCTGCATAAGAGTTACAGGTTCCTGCTATGAACCTGATTTCTACAAGGAGATGAGAAGATGGCCCCGCACTGTGATCCCCGGCAAGCCAAACAGATAAGTTCTACCCCTTGTCCATAAGTGTTCTGTAAGCTAAAACTTGTGCACAAAGAAGCTTCGCCAGTATTCGAAGCTTAGATGATCCCACTTTTGGCTAGAGCGTTGCTTCAGCCAAGGTGTTCGCAATGGCCTTTGCTGAGAAAGAGTTGGCGGGGGCTGGTCCCTCTATTCCCTACCAGGTAGACTCCTGTCCCCGGCAAGAAAATAGAAAAAGGGTACCGACAGGATAGCCTGCCGGGGAAGACTCATTTATTTAACTAAAGAGGCATGTCACCTCTACATGGACGTACACATGCACGAGTTCCCGACAAGGCTCATCTTTTTCATTAATATGTTGATTATACAAGTACAAGTCTTACAGAACACATACATGGATTTGAGAGATTACATTATTCGAACTAAATTTTGGCAAGTGCCTACAGTTTAAGATCGAAAAAAGATAAGCGGCCCGTAAGATCCTCTCCCTGTTTCTTCTCCCTCGGGTAGCGCAGCGGGAAGAAAGGAAGCAGGAGTAGTGCCCAAACGGGAGTCCATCCCGATCTTGTCATGGCCTGGCGGACGCAGAGCCTGACAAGATCGGGAGTGGCAAGGCTGAGAGGGAGGAGGGAGGATGGATCTGCTCGGCGGCGCCCTTGGTCACCACCACCAGGACCCGCAGGAAGCCCTAGCTCAAGCGATAGTGGAGTCATCCACCAAAGCCCAGCTGGAAGACTGCTGGAGGAGGCGAAGGCACTAAGAGAGCGTCCCCCTCCCCGGTGACCAGAAGGTCGGTGATGACAGAACTAGGGAGGAGGGGAAGAGGAGAAAGATGAGGCCGCAGGTCGCCAGGACAAGACGAACGCGTCGATGCAATCGTACTCCAGCCTGACGGCCTGCCTCCCGCCTTCTCCATCTTCCCTGGCTTCATCTTCATCAACACCTCTCCAGGGAAGTGCCGGCCCCACCGGCCGGCATCCCCTCCGGAGAGACGGCAAGTGACCAAGACGCCCAGGGGGGCCGAGGCACACCGCACCCCACCATGGCGGGCAGGAAGGCACCCTCTTCATCAACATCAACACAAGTTCCAAGGAGAGGGGCAGCACTGGGATTTCTAACGATCCCAAGCCCCTCACCTTGGACTTGGACCAGACCCACTCCCCGAGCGCCAGCACCATTGCTCGATTTCATCAGCTCCAAGCCAAAACCAGGGGCCAGCCCCAGGCTCTACTTTCCAGCATAATCAAGACGAAGCAAGGCAGAGGACGAGAAGGATGTGGATGAATGCCTCCACTCCTCCCTTGCTCCTCCTTTTATAGGCGGGGGGGGGGGGCTGGGGGCTAATTCCACGATGAGTAACCACCACCCTCCTCCACCAATCCAAGAAGATCGGGCCCTCTCCATAATGCTCCCCCGCACCACGCACCTCCGTTACCTACCCCATGCAATGCATGCAACATACGTGGCTAAGGATAATGGCGTGGTGGGAAGAGTGAATTGGCAGTTTCTACCCCGTGCGTTAAAGTCATTCACGAGCCATTACAAGAACGGCCCCACCACCATTGGCTTTACACAACACGTGGAAAACTGGAAACTGGCCCGGACTCAAGATTCATAAAGAAGCAAAGAAGACACGAAGGGGCCAGCCTCTTCAGCGCCCCTGCCTATGCATGTATTAGGGGCCTACCCCCATGACGCCTAGTAGCACGGTCGGGGCAGGCCAGGGGGCTTCTCTCGGTGCAACAGACCCTAGGAATGTTGCCCTGACTTTGCACAGGCATGAGAACAAGATTGTGGCATCAGGCCATCCCAAAGAACAAGAGATCAAGATCTTCAAAGGACCAACATGGAGAACAAGACGACCAAGATCAAGTCAGAGAAGCTAGATGCGACCTGGAGAAAAGCAACCCTTGTCGGGCAAACAGTCCTGGCAAGGGCAGAACCACCCCCGGAAGAAAGCAAACAAGGCATCCCGTCAGGGCCTACCGGGACTCGTAGAGGCAGGAAACACCCCATCAACCACTCCCCCGCAACCCACCTCATGCATCAATGCGGTATTAAGCTGCAAAGTGATTAAGTGGCAACCACTCGCCACCTAGCAGCCCCTTTCTACAAGAAAACCTACAAATGACACCCGTCCTACGATGTGTCAAACAAGCAGGCATGGAGCAGGCAGAATAAGCCAGGCAAGGCTTGCCGGGCAACCAACGATGCAACATTGAGCGGCGCATTTAATGCACCCTATTAGCCTGCAAAGTTAGGTATGATAGCACTGTTTGCTATCTTATCAGTGTATAATGACTGATTTGCCACTATGGTGACCCCTTAACCTATAAAAGGAGGCCCAGGGTAACCGTAGAAGGGGTTCGGTTCGTCTCGTTCGGCTCGTGAGGCT
Organism: Triticum aestivum; assembly: GCF_018294505.1. Taxonomy (NCBI): domain Eukaryota; kingdom Viridiplantae; phylum Streptophyta; class Magnoliopsida; order Poales; family Poaceae; genus Triticum; species Triticum aestivum. The sequence goes on from NC_057798.1 coordinate 353,727,445, forward strand.
GGAGATCTAGACAACCATACACGAGTAGGCACTGCCGCCCCTGCCGGGCAAGTGTACTACGCTCCACCACCACTCTTCCACCATCAATCCACCAAAGAAGGAGTAGCGTTTGATGCCTCACTGCGCCAAAATATGGGTAAAACTGCTCGTGTGATCCCTGTCGTTGTTGCATGCTCCTCTGCTCTTTGTGCAACGCGACATCCCCCCTACCAAACCAGCAAGGGGCCGCTTGGTCCCATTGGTTGCCATGGTTTCCCGCGACACTAATCTTGTCTTGAATTGGGAGAAGTGCCACTTTATGGTTAATGAAGTCATTGTCTTGGGGCATAAATTTTCTGAACGAGGTATTGAGGTCGATAAAGCTAAAGTTGATGCAATTGAGAAAATGCCATGTCCTAAGTATATTAAAGGTATTCGTAGGTTCCTTGGTCATGTTGGTTTCTATAGGAGGTTCATTAAAGATTTCTCTAAAAAATCTAGGCCTCTTAATAATCTTTTACAAAAGGATGTTCCATTTGTTTTTTATGATGATTGTGTAGAAGCATTTGAAACACTTAAGAAAGCTTTAACTTCTGCACCTATAGTACACCCACCTGACTGGAACTTGCCTTTTAAAATTATGTGTGATGCTAGTGATTATGTTGTTGGTGTCGTTCTAGGATAAAGAGTTGATAAGAAATTAAATGTTGTCCATTATGCTAGTAAAACTCTAGACACTGCCCACTAAAAAAATTAGCAGTTATGTTTGCTTGTGGTAAATTCAGATCTTAAATTGTTGATTCCAAAGTAATTTTTCACACCGATCATGCTGCTATAAAATATTTTAAGGAAATGAAAGATGCTAAACCTAGACTCATTAGGTGGGTTCTTTTGCTACAAGAATTTGACTTGCATATTACTGATAGGAAGGGAGCTGAGAACCCTATAGCTGATAACTTGTCTAGGTTAGAAAATATTTTTGATGACCCACTACCTATTAATGATAGCTTCCCTAATGAACAACTAGTTGTAATAAATGCTTCTCATAATACTCCTTGGTATGCTGACTATTCTAATTATATCGTTGCTAAATGTATACCACCAAGTTTCACGTACTAACAAAAGAAAAGAAATCTTCTATACTTAAGACATTACTTTTGGGATGACCCACTTCTTTACAAATAGGGAGTAGATGGTATTATTAGACGTTGTGTACCTGAGCATGAACAGGAACAAATCCCATCGAAATGTCACTCTCAAGCCTACGGAGGACATCATGCAGGAGATAGAACTGCACACAAGGTATTACAATCTAGTTTTTATTGGCCTACTCTTTTCAAAGATGCCTGTAAGTTTGTCTTCTCTTGTGACGAATGTCAAAGATAGGTAATATCAGTAAGCGTCCAGAAATATCTATGAATTATTCACTTGTTGTTGAACCTTTTGATGTTTGGGGTTTTGATTATATGGGAAGTTTTTCCTTCCTCTAATGGGTATACACATATTTTGGTTGTTGTTGATTACGTCACTAAGTGGGTATTAGCTATTCCAACCAGTAGTGTTGATCATAACACCTCTATTAAAATGCTTAAAGAAGTTAATTTTCCAAGGTTTGGAGTCCCTAGATATTTAATGACTAATGGTGGTTCACACTTTATTCATGGTGCTTTCCATAAAATGCTTGCTAAATATGATGTTAACCATAGAATTGCATCACTTTATCATCCTCAATCTAGTGGTCAAGTTGAACTTAGCAATAGAGAAATAAAATTAATATTACAAAAAAATGTCAATAGGTCCCAAAAGAATTGGTCTAAGAATCTTGATGATGCACTTTGGGCCCATAGAATAGCTTATAAAAATCCTATGGGTATGTCTCCATATAAAATGGTTTATGGAAAAGCTTGCCATTTGCCTCCTGAGCTAGAACATAAAGCATATTGGGCAATTAAAGAACTCAATTATGATTCAAACTTGAGGGTTAAAAGAGGTTATTTGATATTAACTCACTAGATGAATGGGGAACGCAAGCTTATGAGAATGCCGAAATATATAAAGAGAAGGTTAAAAGATGGCATGACAAAAGAATCCAAAAGCACGAATCCGAAGTTGGTGAACATGTTCTATTGTACAATTCTTGGTTTAGATTTTGTGCAGGAAAACTTCTCTCCGAATGGGAAGGACCATATATCATCAAATAAGTTTATCACTCTCGAGCTATCAAGATTAATAATGCTGAAGGTACCAATCCGAAAGTGGTCGATGGATAAAGAATTAAGCACTATATTTTAGGTATGCCTATTAATGTTGAAACTAACATTATCCAAACCATGACACCATAGGAACACATAAAAGAAACCTTCCAGAAAACTCCGGAACCCTGAAAAAGAGGAGGTATGTGATACGGTAAGTAAACGGACTCCCAAAAATCCGCAAAAATATTTTCTATCAGTTTTCCTTCCTCTTTTCAAAGATGCCTGTAAGTTTGTCTTCTCTTGTGACGAATGTCAAAGATAGGTAATATCAGTAAGCGTCCAGAAATATCTATGAATTATTCACTTGTTGTTGAACCTTTTGATGTTTGGGGTTTTGATTATATGGGAAGTTTTTCCTTCCTCTAATGGGTATACACATATTTTGGTTGTTGTTGATTACGTCACTAAGTGGGTATTAGCTATTCCAACCAGTAGTGTTGATCATAACACCTCTATTAAAATGCTTAAAGAAGTTAATTTTCCAAGGTTTGGAGTCCCTAGATATTTAATGACTAATGGTGGTTCACACTTTATTCATGGTGCTTTCCATAAAATGCTTGCTAAATATGATGTTAACCATAGAATTGCATCACTTTATCATCCTCAATCTAGTGGTCAAGTTGAACTTAGCAATAGAGAAATAAAATTAATATTACAAAAAAATGTCAATAGGTCCCAAAAGAATTGGTCTAAGAATCTTGATGATGCACTTTGGGCCCATAGAATAGCTTATAAAAATCCTATGGGTATGTCTCCATATAAAATGGTTTATGGAAAAGCTTGCCATTTGCCTCCTGAGCTAGAACATAAAGCATATTGGGCAATTAAAGAACTCAATTATGATTCAAACTTGAGGGTTAAAAGAGGTTATTTGATATTAACTCACTAGATGAATGGGGAACGCAAGCTTATGAGAATGCCGAAATATATAAAGAGAAGGTTAAAAGATGGCATGACAAAAGAATCCAAAAGCACGAATCCGAAGTTGGTGAACATGTTCTATTGTACAATTCTTGGTTTAGATTTTGTGCAGGAAAACTTCTCTCCGAATGGGAAGGACCATATATCATCAAATAAGTTTATCACTCTCGAGCTATCAAGATTAATAATGCTGAAGGTACCAATCCGAAAGTGGTCGATGGATAAAGAATTAAGCACTATATTTTAGGTATGCCTATTAATGTTGAAACTAACATTATCCAAACCATGACACCATAGGAACACATAAAAGAAACCTTCCAGAAAACTCCGGAACCCTGAAAAAGAGGAGGTATGTGATACGGTAAGTAAACGGACTCCCAAAAATCCGCAAAAATATTTTCTATCAGTTTTGGAATATTAAAAAAAATAGGAAAATAAGAAATAACTGGGAAGGCAACCCAGGTGCCCACAAGACATCGGGGCACGCCTACCCCACCTGGCGCGCCCTAGTGGGTGGTGGGCCCCTCGGGCACCTTCCCGACTCCGTTTTCCTTCTGTAAGCTTGTTTCACAAGATGAAAATTCGTTATACATACCCTCGAATGATTTGACCACCGCATCACGGAGAAATCCTCTGTTCTTGTTACCTCTTGTTTTCTGTCAGATCAATCAAGCCAGGCATCATGTCTTCTCCCTCCTCCAACAATGTCGAAGGCGATGCTTGGCTGCTACAGGAGGAGTTAAGGGGAGAGGGAATCGAGGAGGCATCCATGAAAGAAGGTGAAGGGAACTTGCTTGGAACCCACTCTCCAGCCTGCGAGAGGGGCAGCCTGGCTGGCATCTCCACCATCCCTAATCCCCATCAAGCAATGAGTTCAGCAAACAATCAAGGAAGTCATGAAGTGCAAGAGGAAATTCCTCCAAGGAGGCCCTTAATCAAGTTACATAGAAACAATTTTCATAATTTGATTCATAACTATGGGGTCGAAAATACTCCTTGTGTGCACATACCATCCAATTGGGACATATCTCGCCCAAGAGAAAGTGATGCAGGAAGGAACTCTTAGGGACCGGAGAGTAAACATATTATGGGTGGGGTGGAGAGGAACATTGAGTTGCTTCGTCGAGCCCTCCAGGAAATTCAAAGTTTGAGGGAGGCCCTCACAAAATATTTTGGAGGACAAGTCCACACCATCACCATCCACTACAAAAAAAGACACATCCGTGACATTTTGGGCCGAATGAAAAAAATTATGTCATGCTTACGACACTTCTATGACGATAATTATGACAAAACGTGGTATCATCATAGATGTGGTGGGCTCCTACTTCCAAGACAAAAAATCATGACGAAAAATTGGCTTTTCGTCCTGGGCAGTCTTGTGACGCAGCTGCATGACATTCTTTGGGCCATCCAAGATGGAAAAACCCATGGTAGAAGCGAGGGCGAGGAAAATATCGGGGAGTTCCCAGTTACGATGGGTGGTCCGGGCCGAGAGATGCACGGAGGTTTCCGCGTTTCTCTCATGTACGCGCGTACGTTTGATGCGTTGGCTAACTGAACCCGAGCGATCGCACATTACTTGACCCGAGCGATCGATCCCTTGGTTGTTAATTGAACCCGAGCGATTCATTCGCTGCTCACTGAACCCTAGCAATTCCTTCGCTGCTGCTGCTACTAACTGAACTCGAGCGATCGATCACTGCTACTGCTTACAGAAGATGATCGGGCCCCCGTGCGAGACGTAGCCAGCCGGTGTTGGGTTGCCTCTCGATGAATAGTGACCGTTGCTACGTGCACACGGTACATAGATTGAGTCGAGACGTGGTGAGTCGAGTCGGTTAGTTGGCTGTGGATGAACAGTTCCCGATGGGGGTTGGATGAACAGGACCCCATGGTAGTAGGCCATTGCCGCTGGATGAACGGGACCCCAGGAGGCCGCCACACCCCAGCCGGTTGGGGGTGGACGAACAGGACCCCGTGGAGGCTCTATGAACAGCAGCCGATGGAGGCTGGATGAATAGTAGTCGTGGATGAATAGTAGCCCGTGGAAGCTGGAGGAGGTCGAAGGTGGATGAATAGTCGCCCATGGAGGCTGGAGGGAGGCGATAGACGGTGGATGAATAGGGCCCCGTTTCACCGTAGGCGCTCCAACACAAGTCCATTTCCTCCATTTTGCGGTACGCCACACCCCTCCCTATCAACAGGACCCCATTTTGACCATAGGCACTCGAACAGAAGTCCATTTCCTCCGTTTTGCGGTACGCTAGACCCTTTCCGATGAACAGGACACCGTATCGATGGTGCACGGTCCAACAGAAGGCCCATTTCCTCCGTTCTGCGGTATGCCAGACCTCGTTTCGGCTGTTCCATCTAAGTCGGTTGGCTCCCAATGAACACTATGTATTCAGACCCTGTCGGATGCCTCCCGATGAACACGATGTTGTTTCCTCCATTCTGACCCAGCCGGATGGCTGCCGATGAACAAGACGACATCGTTGTACGCCTTCGAGACCACATTTGTATGTACGTATGTAGCCGTATTTACCTTCTTGCAGCGTGGTTGTACGTATGTGTACCTGTTATAGACAGGACTGCGTGACATGCTACGTCCGCGGCTCTACTACGACACGTGGTGCTCCTTACTCGGCCATAGTTCATCATTGCAGAGAGACAGATCGACCAGTATGTACGTACACGTTCGCGACCGGACAGACAACACTACGTACGCTTTGACCGGGTGGGTCCCAGTTGTTCCTTGCGTGCAAAGATATAGCTGGTGGGTCCCAGCTGTCAAGGGGAATCTTTTTTCCTCGTAGTATGGACGCAGTTCCTTGCGTGCGAAGATGTAGCTGGTGGGTCCCAACTGTCAGGAGGGAAACCTTTTGTTCACGAAATACTGTGGCTTGTCCGGTGGGTCCCTGCTGTGAGGTGGAGGAATCATTATTTTGCGTGTGATAAGGAGGCACTTCCTTGCTGCGGTCATGGACCCAGCTGTCAGCCTTCCCACGTACAGTACTCTTTCGATGGAAGACGTTCCTTGACCACATTGACCATGCCGGGCCGAGAGCACCAAGGTAGTGGATGATGGCGAGACCTAGGAAGGGGACGACGCGGAGCCGGGGAAGACGCGGCAGTGGATGCCCACGCGAAGAGGAGTACGAGGGTTGACTGGTTTGGCTGCGGTGTGAGGCTGCCGTCGCCGCAAAATAACAGGGGTTGTGGGTGACTAGAGGGATGGTCTGGCCAGCAGTTGGAGTAGGAGGGGGTGGTGAGGCCTGTGTGGTAGCACAGCCGGCCATGAGTGGCAGGAGCAGGCGGCACGGCCCATGATGGTTTGGGCGGCTGGAGCAAGAAGATCAGAGGTTGAAGAAGCATGACAGCCGTTGGATCACCATCGTACGATCACTGCAGCTAGAATCATTTATATTGACTAAGTTGACGAAGCCCTCCGTGTGCGTCAACTTAGTAGGCCCACAAGTCAACCTCCAAATATGGCGGGTCCCACCTAGTAGCGGAGGTCTTCATTTTTTGTGCATAATAAGGAGGCACTTGTGTGCAAAAAGATATAGCTGGTGGGTCCGAGCTGTCAGTGGCGGAAATGTTTTTTCTTGCGCAATACAGAGGCCCTTCTGGTGGGTCCCTGCTGCCAGGTGGAGGAATCATTATTTTGCGTGTAACAAGGAGGCACTTCCTTGCTGCGGCCATGGACCCAACTGTCAGCCTCTCCACATACAGTCCTCTTCTGATGGAAGTCGTTCATTGACCATGTTGAGCACGCTGTGTTGAGAGCACCAAGGCGGGGACGAGGCGAGGCCTAGGAAGGGAATGACCAGGAGCCGGAGAAGACTCGGCAGTTGTTTCCCATGCGAGGGGGAGTATGAGTGTTTACTACTTCGGCTGCAGTGTGGGGCTGCCATCGCCGAAGAATAACAGGAGGTCTGGGTGAGTAATGGGATGGCTAGGCCATCGATGGGAGTATGGTGGGGCGGTGAGGCCAGCGCAGCAGCACAGTCGGCCGCGGGAGGAGGGAGCAGGCAGTCCCGCCGGCGCTTGTTTGAGCGGCTGGAGTAGGAAGAGTACAAATTGAAGAAACACGACGGCCGTTGGATGGACATCCAACAGTCACTGCTCTCGCATTTTAACCAAGTTGGCACGGTGTTGCGTGCGTGTCAACCTTTTTTGTAGGAAAGTGTACGCGTCAACCTATAGTAGGCACACAAGTCAGCCTCAAATCTGTGGAAAACAACATACAACCCATCTGCCATTATTTCTAATAATTTACACCATTTGCTAATTCTTAAGGATTTTTTTGGAGTCCATATTCTTTTTGTTAGCATTACAACCCATATTGTGGCAATGGTTAAAATATTATATGAAATTTTGCATATTTCGGTGCCGTTCAAACTATTTTTAATCCTGAAATTTTGAGTCACATTCAAACTAATTTGAAAAATAAATTCATATAAATATAAAATCAAAATAATTGTCCACGCATAAAAATCAATGGAATTTAAAATCTTGAAATGAAAAAATAAGAAATTTGAAACTAATTGCCGGTTTGATGTGCTTTAAAATGTACATCCCATTTCTCATTACTGATAGCCCATTTTTTCGTCTTGAAAGATTTGGTAAGTGGTAAATATGAAAAAGAAAGTAGGCCTCGGTTGGGTATTCTGCAAAAGAAAAAAAAACTGGGCTAGCCATTTTCAGAAAGAAAAAAAACTACTAGGCTGGTTTGTGGTAAATATGAAAGAAAAGGCTAGCTAGATAGGCCAGAGTGCCCCGCACAACCCAGTTGACACTCTGCTTCCATCTTAAAAACAAAAATAACTGGGCAAGCTACTTCCATAAAAAATTGGGCAAGCTACTGGGTCCCTCATGTCAGCCGCTCGTTGTGCAATTCTCTCGTTTATTGACTACGTTGAAAATGGCATGGGACCCAGATGTCAGGAATCAATTAGGAGGAACCATTTTTCTGGCATGAAATAAGGAGGCACTTGCTTGCCTACTGCCATGACCCTGGTGGGTCCCTGTTGTCATTCTCTCCACGTACAATCATCTCCTGATTGTGTACGCGTCAACCTAGTAGGCCCACAGTCAGCCTCTAACCCCGTGGCGGACAAATACAACCCATTTTAAAAAATAACATCACATTCCATACGTTCACACGGAAAGTTCAACATTCAGAGCAAAGTAACAGGTCTGATCAGATATAGTAATGAACTTCCACGTTAGAAACCATCATAGCCAAGTTAACTATCTACTCCCACTAAAACTCTAGTGTACCAGTACTGACTTACTCCTAGCTAACTAGATGATGCAGGCCGCCATATGCGGTACATGCTAAATGCCGGCACCGACGTCCTCCTCCTTGCCTCGAACTTGCCGGAGGTGCGATAGGGCGCGTTGCTTGCGCGTGTTGGCCCTTTCCATGCCGGCGTGGTCCACCGAAGCTTTGGCTTCTAAGCAGGAAACTCACTTGACGAGCTGGTAGTAAAATTTGGCATCGCGCACTTGTGCGTGCCCGACAGCCTCTAGGGCTATTTGCCGGGCGTCGGCCTCCATGTAGTAGGCCCAGTCGCGGGCGCTATTCTCGTGACTCAAAGCGGTGGTGCGCTGCTGCTCCAAGCCCAGCTGGCAGTGCAAATCGGTGATACGCTGCTCCTCCGCCAGGCAGTCGCTCTCCAACAAGAACTCGTACTTTGCATTGCCATTTAAAGACCGATAGAATGCCTCCTCCCTCCGCCTTCCTTCCGGTGAATAACCGAACACTAGCTCTGGCGGTGAGCACCTCTGGCGTCCCCTAATGTAGATGGTCGGGGGCATGATGGACACGGCGAGAGCGAGGGCAAGTGGCGAGCGATGTCAGGCTGGTGGGGGTTGTGAGGGGAGCCGATAGGGAAAGTTGGGTGATGGTGCTACCGAAGAACACCGGGAACCAGTAATTATAGGAGGAAGGTAGGCGAAGCAGTGTGTCGTAGGAAATGTGACTGTCATCGAAATTCAATACATAAGCAGGCATGGCTTAGCGCGCCAACTTACCATGGAAAACTAGAAAAGCTGATGTGTCGTCCCATCCCGTCAGTGGTGCGTCCCGTTCGTGTTGGTTCGCACATAGGCATGACGGTCAAACAAGTGCACTCGATCATCCAGATGAGGTACTCCCTCCTTGTCAAAAATTATTCCACCACTCATCGTCTACCTTGATTGGTGAGATTTTTTAACTGAGCCCTGCAAACCGGAAAGGAGGTAGTACGTGTGTGATCCCCTATTTATTCATGTAGGATCTAGTAGGTCGGATAGTGTACATGTAGGATCGCATTAGCTGATGAACGTTCGTTGGGAGATAAGGCATTTGCGAACTTTTTGCTGGCAGTTTCTTCAGATTTGGATGGCATTTTCTTCAGAACAACTTGTCAGTTTCTTTAGAGGTAGGCATTTTTATTCAAAAAACGGCCACCTTTGGATCTTGCGTTGCAACTAAAACTACTAGGAGCAGATTAGTAGGCAAGCTAGTGATTGATAAGTAACCTGTAAACAGTGAGCGAACAGAAATAAGGAACTGCTAGTAACTTGTAAACACTAAGAACACAGAAATCAGGATCATGTTGTGCACAGTAGTAAGAGCCGATCCGTTCGAAATGTTCACACGAGACTCACGGGCCTGTCATTGTAATATGTTCACATTAGTAGCCCAAATTCACAACCAACTAGTAACATGTTAATGCATCTCAACGATTCACAGATCATATACAAATATGTAGCTCCAAAAGCAAAGATCTAGAAAAAACATATGTTCTTCCTACTAACATGGATACTTCTCTGGGCCAACATTCAGTACAGAGTGAAAGACAAATTTGTTTGTGAGGTCTACAATTCCTCTTGCAAACATAAGTGGATTCACCAACAGCTGGAACCATAAGAATGAACCACACATGATGGAGGAACATCCACTACAATATGATTTGGTCTTCTCTTGATCACACGGGGAGACTTTTTTTGAAATACAAACTTTAACTTAGGCAAAATGATGCCCATTGTATAATCAGACAGGAGCAATGAAGCATCGAGTGTTGGCCAATAATAGTACAATACTACTTTTGTGCAGTCCATGAAGACTATCCAATCTTTCTGTGTCTATTTTCAAATGGCATTGCATGTAGTGACTATACCATTCTCTTGTGCAGTACCACCAAAATAGCGGTCACTTTGTTTGCCAAATAGCAACGGGTAGACATCTGTCTTCACAAATATCAACAATCTAGTAAACATATACCCTAATGCTTGCTAGAACTACGTTGGTATTTCCCCAAAGAGGAAGGGATGATATAGTATAGTGACGGTAGGTCTTTCTCTCAGTGATGAGACCAAGGTTATCGAACTAGTAGGAGATCCTCCTCACACCACGTAAACAGCACCTGCACACAAATAACAAATACTCGCAACCCGATGTGTTAAAGGGGTTGTCAATCTCTTTTGGGTACAACGCCTCAAGATAGGCAAATAACGTGAGGTAAAAGTGTCGATAGGATACATAGATCGCAGAACAAATAAATTGCAGCAACGTATTCTTGTATTTTTGGTTTAATAGATCTGAAAATAAATGCAAAGGAAAATAGATCGCAAAAGCAAATATGATGAAAAGAGACCCGGGGGCCGTAGGCTTCAGTAGTGGCTTCTCTCGAGAAAAATAGCAAACGGTGGGGAAACAATTATTGTTGGGCAATTGATAGATCTTCAAATAATCATCAGGATATCCATGCAATGATCATATAGGCATCACGTCCAGGATTAGTAGACCGACTCCTGCCTGCATCTACTACTATTACTCCACACGTCGACCGCTATCCAGCATGCATCTAGTGTATTAAGTTCATGAAGAAACGGAGTAATGCAATAAGAACGATGACATGATGTAGACGAGGTCCATTTATCTATTCCGGAGATATAGATCCCATCTTGTTATCCTTAGTAGCAATGATACATACGTGTCGGTTCCCCTTCTGTCATTGGGATCAAGCACCGTAAGATCGAACCGACTGCAAAGCACCTCTTCCCATTGCAAGATGAATAGGTCAAGTTGGCCAAACAAAACCCAAATATCGGAGAAGAAATACGAGGCTATAAGCAATCATGCATAAAATATATCAAAGAATACTCAAATAACTTTCATCGATAAAAACATAGATCTAATCATAAACTCAAAGTTCATTGGGTCCCAACAAACACATCGCAAAAAGACTTACATCATATGGATCTGCAAGAGACCATTGTATTGATAATCAAGAGAGAGAGAGGGAGAGAGAGAGAGAGAGAGAGGAAGCCATCTAGCTACTAACTACGGACCTGTAGGTCTACAAAGAACTACTCAAGCATCATTGGAGAGGCACCAATGGAAGTGGTGAACCCCTCCATGACGGTGTCTAGATTGGATCTAGTGGTTCTGGACTCTGCAGCGGCTGGAATTGATTTTCATCGATTCCCCTAGGGTTTCTGAAATATTGGGGTATTTATAGAGCAAAGAGGCGGTTCAGGGGGCACTCGATGTGGGCATAACCTACCAAGGCGCGTCTGGGCCTCCTGGCGTGCCCTGGTGGGTGCTACTTCCCTCGAGCCACCCCTAGGTGCTTCCTGGGCCCACTTGATGTCTTCTGGCCCAATAAATTCCTCCAGGAGTTTTGTTGCGTTTGTACTCCGTTTGATTGATTTCCTACGATGTAAAAAACATGCAGAAAACAACAACTGGCGCTGGGCACTATGTCAATAGGTTAGTACCAAAAAATGATATAAAATAACTATAAAATGATTGTAAAACATCCAAGAATGATAATATAACAACATGGAACACTCAAAAATTATAGATATGTTGGAGACGTATCAGCATCCCCAAGCTTAATTCCCGCTCGTCCTCGAGTAGGTAAATGATAAAAACAGATTTTTTGATGTGGAATGTTGCCTAACATGTTCATCACATTTATTTTCTTTATAGCATGGACATATGGACTTTTATATGATTCAAAGCAATATTCTAGTTTTGACATGAAGACTTTAATACTCAAGCATACCAACAAGCAACCATGTCTTTCAAAATATCAACACTAAAGCAAGTTATCCCTAGCCCATCATGCTCAATCATTGATCCATTCATGAAGCATACTCGAATATTAGCTACACCCAATGCTCAAATATGATCATAGTGTCCCTTAGTTGGTACTTTATAAGAGAAGATGGAGACTCAAATTCAAAATAAAAAATACATAAGTAAAAGAAAGGCCCTTCATGGAGGGAAGTAGGGATTTGTAGACGTGCCAGAGCTCAAAGCTTGAATTGGGAGATAAATATATTTTTGAGAAGCATACTTTTCCCACCAACAAAAACGACTTGGAACATCCCAACACTTTCCATGCTAGATACATCATAGGCGGTTCCCAAACATAAAATAAAGTTTATTGCTTTTTCCACCATTACTTTCACTTTCCATGGCTAACTGTATCCATGGGTGCCCTCCATACCAACACTTCCCAAGGAATTTATTATTTGACAACATAAAGTAAATTCATTTTTCATTTCGGGACTGGGCATCCCTAATACCTTTGTCATACTCTCGTGTGAATAACAAATCTAGCATGCAAAATATTGGCTACCCTTCACTGCTTCGTGAGCGGTAGAGCACACAAAAGAGAAATTTATTTTGAAAATTAGAGATGGCACATGCAAATTTTCTTAGAACGGCATGGAAATAACGCATATAGGTAGGTATAGTGGACTCATATGGCAAAACTGGTTTAAAGGATTTTGGATGTACAAGTAGTGATCATACTTAGTGCAAAATGAAGGCTAGCAAAAAGATTGAGAAGCGACCAACCAAAAAGCAAAAAATCTCATACCCAAGCATTAAGCATAAGTAACACCAAATAATGCACCATAAGTAGGATATAAATTTCATTGCATAACTATTGACTTTCGTGCTTGCATAGGGAATCACAAACCTTAACATCAATATTCTTACTAAAGCACAATTAATCATCAACATGATTCACATATCATATCATCATATCTCAAAACCATTACTAATAATCAAGTTTATTTTGTCCAATGATCTTCGTGAAAGTCTTTATTATATCCTCCTTGGATATCTATCATTTTGGGACTATTTTTATATGTTGCTTTTTGAAAAGCTCAAACAAATATAAGTGAAGATCATCAGCATAATTTTTTCTTTCTCTCAAAATAATCTAAGTGAAGCTAGAGAGAATTTCTTAAAAATTTACTAACTCCCAAATAGATCTAAGTGAAGCATGAGAGCATTTCTTCAAAAATAACAAAGCACACCGTGCTCAAAAAGATATAAGTGAAGTACTAGAGCAAATCCATGGCTCTAAAAATTTAAGTGAAGCATAGGAGCAAGCATAGCATAATTTTTGGCTCTATCAAAAGGGTGTGTCCAGCAAGGATTCAACACTCAAAACACAAAGCAAAAAATCAAAGACTCATATCATACAAGATGCTCCAAGCAAAACTCATATCATGTGACGAATAAAAATATAGTTTCAAGTAAAATACCGAGGGTTGTTAGAAGAAAGAGCGGATGCCACTCGGGGGCATCCCCAAGCTTAGTTGCTTGCTACTTCTTTGAATATTATCTTGGGGTGCCTCGGGCATCCCCAAGCTTAGCCTTTTTCTAATCCTTATTCCTTCATCCATCGTAAGATAACCCAAAACTTGAAAACTTCAATCACACAAAACTCAAACAAAACCTTCGTGAGATCCGTTAGTATAAGAAACCAAACCACTACTATAATTACTGTATCAAAACTATTCTTATTTTGTTTTTGCATTATATTTGCTGTATTCCAACATTTCTAAGGCAAAAACTCATCAAACAAAACCATAGAATCATCAAAAAAAGCACACAGCGCAAAGAAAACAGAATCTGTCAAAAACAGAACAGTCTGTAGCAATCTGAATATTTCGAATATTTCTGTAACTCCAAAAATTCTGAAATAAATTGGCGGACGTGGGTAATTTGTCTATTAATCTTATACAAAAAGAATCAACTCAAAATCACTCTTCTGTAAAAGATGACAAATAATCTCATGAGTGCAAAAGTTTCTGTTTTTCTGTAAGATCAAATAAACTTTCACCCGAGTCTTCCCAAAGGCCTTGCTTGGTACAAACACTAATTAAAACACCAAAAAGAAAATCATAACAGTAGAATAATTATGCTAACACACAAGAACAGAAAGCAAAAAGCAAAAATAAATTTTATTAATTGGGTTGCCTCCCAACAAGCGCTATCGTTTTACGCCCCTAGCTAGGCATAACGTGTAGGGTCTAAGTGTTGTCATCCTTGTCCAATTCTTTGATCGAACACTTAGGATTTTTCAAGGATTTTGCAAATAAATTCTCAGTGAAAATACTTCTAGGCATGAGATTGAAAAAAACTTATTTTCGCAAAAAGGGTCTCTTATGACTTCAATAAAGTTGGGATGGATACTAATCATCTTAAGATCCCCTTTATCATTGCTAGAAGTTGCACCTTTGTTTTTAGTGACTTGAGTAGTCTTGCCAATTTTCACGGGAGTTTTAGTGGAAGCAAAATCCGTTCCTAGATTAGAAAAGATTTCTTCCAGTTTATCAATCCTAGACGGACTTTCTTCGATTCTTTTGTGAATTATAGTTCCCTTTTCTTTTAGCAACTTAAAAACATCTCCCGCTTTTGAACCAACCTTAGTAGCATAACTTTGCATTTTTCTATCCAAGTTTTCAATATGTTCTACGATAAGCATTTTCTTTTCAATAGCATCTAGTCTTTCGATAACATGCTCGAGAGTCAATATTGTTTCATTGATCATGAGTGGTGGTGAACCCACTAAATTTCCCAAAGCATTAAAAGCATCATGAGAAGGACACATCAAGAAATTCCCACCATTAATCGTATCAAGGACGAATCTATACCAAGTGGTAATTCCCACATAAAAACAACAAAGAAGAACAACGGTAGATTGCTTATGGATAGATCTATTATGAGCATTGCAAATCCTATACCAAGAATCTTTTAAATTTTGTCCTCCCCTTTGTTTGAAATTGAGAACCTCATTCTCGGGGGTGCGCGCAATAGAAGAAGAGAAATCCATAACGACAAAAGGTGATAAACAAGATTGCACGCAAAAAAAAGATTTGACAGAAACCAGTGAACGAAAAAAGGCGAATAAAACGGGAAATTTTTGTGAAGTGGGGGAGAGGAAAATGAGAGGCAATGGGAAATAATGTAAATTGCGAGGTGATGAGATTTGTGATTAGCAACCTGGTTGATGTTGAAGATCCTCCCGGGCACGGCGCTAGAAATTCCTTTTGATGCTTGCTAGAACTATGTTGGTGTTTCCCTTAGTGATGAGACCAAGGTTATCGAACCAGTAGGAGAACCTCCTCACACCACGTAAACAACACCTACACACAAATAACAAATATTCGCAACCCGACGTGTTAAAGGGGTTGTTAATCCCTTTCGGGTACGGCGCCTCAAGATAGGCAAAGTGGTAGATAGGATAAATAGATATGATAACCCACAAGTATAGGGGATCACAACACTTTTCGAGGGTAGAGTATTCAACCCAAATTTACTGATTCGGCACAAGGGGAGCCAAAGAATATTCTCAAGTATTAGCAGTTGAGTTGTCAATTCAACCACACCTGAAAGACTTAATATCTGCAGCAAAGTACTTAGTAGCAAAGTAGTATGGAAGTAACGGTGACGGTGGCAAAAGTAACAGTAGCAGTTTTGTAGCAATCGTAACAGTGGTAATAGAGAAGTAACTAAGCAAATATAAATATGTGAAAATCTCATAGGCAATGGATCAATGATAGATAATTATGTCGGATGTAACTCATCATGCAACTATTATAACATAGGGTGACACAGAACTAGCTCCAGTTCATCAATGTACTGTACGCATGTATTTCGAATATAGTCATGCATGCTTATGGAAAAGAACTTGCATGACATCTTTTGTCCTATCCTCCCGTGGCAGTGGGGTCCTAATGGAAACTAAGGGATATTAAGGCCTCCTTTTAATTGAGTACCGGACCAAAGCATGTGAATGCATGAACTCCTCAAACTACGGTCATCACCAGGAAGTGTCCCGACTATTATCACTCTGGGGTTTTCCGGATCATAACACGTAGTAAGTTACTATAACTTGCAAGACAGGATCAAGAACTCTCATATATTCATGAACACATAATAGGTTCAGATCTGAAGTCATGGCACTCGGGCCCTAGTGATAAGCATTAAGCATGGCAAGGTCATAGAAACATCAATCTTAGAATATAATGGATACTAGGGATCAAACCCTAACAAAACTAATTCGATTACATGGTAAATCTCATCCAAACCATCACTGTCCAGTAAGCCTACGATGGGATTACTCACGCACGGCGGTGAGCATCATGAAATTGGTGATGGAGGATGGTTGATGATGACGATGGCGACGGATTCCCCTCTCCGGAGCCCCGAACGGACTGCAGATCAGCCCTACCGAGGAAGAACAGGGCTTGGTGGCGGCTCCGTATCGTAAAACGTGATGAATCCTTCTCTCTGATTTTTTCCTCCCCGAACATGAATATATAGAGTTGGAGTTGAGGTCGGTGGAGGTCCAGGGGACCCAGGAGGCAGGGGGCGCGCCCTAGGGGGGCGCCCTCCACCCTCGTAGACAGGGTGTGGGGGCCCTTCCATTGATTCTTTCACCAATATTTTTTATTAATTCCAAAACGTGACTCCGTGGAGTTTCAGGTAATTCCAAGAAGTCTTATTTCTGCACAAAAATAACACCATGGTAATTCTGCTGAAAACAGCGTCAATCCGGGTTAGCTCCATTCAAATCATGCAAGTTAGAGTCCAAAACGAGGGCAAAAGTGTTTGGAAAAGTAGATACGTTGGAGACGTATCAACTCCCCCAAGCTTAAACCTTTGCTTTTCCTCAAGCAATTCAGTTGGCAAACTGAAAGTGATAAGGAAAAACTTTTACAAACTCTGTTTGATCTTGTTGTTGCAAATATGTAAAGCCAGCATTTCAGTTTTCAGCAAAGATTATGAACTAACCATATTCACAATAACATTTAGGTCTCATGTTTACTCATATCAATGGCATAATCAACTAGCGAGCAAAAAGAATAAATCTCAGATGACAACACCTTCTCAACAATCATGATATGATATAACAAGTTGTATCTCGCTAGCCCTTTCTAAGACCGCAAAACATAAATGCAGAGCACCCCTGAAGATCAAGGACTGACTAGAGATTGTAATTCAAGGTAAAAGAGATCCAGTCACAGTCATACTCAATGTAAATTAATAACAATGCATACAAATGACATCGGTGCTCTCCAACTAGTGCTTTTTTATAAGAGATAATGACTCAACATAAAAGTAAATAGATAGGCCCTTCACAGAGCGAAGTAGGGATTTGCAGAGGTGCCAGAGCTCAAGTTTTGAAACAGAGATAAATAATATTTTGAGCGGCATACTTTCATTGTCAACATAACAATCAAGAGATCTCGATATCTTCCATGCTACACACTTTTAGTGCACCGAGTGCCCCTTAGTGATTTTGGTGTATTGAAGACTTATAGGTTAAGGGACTAATATGTTTGTGAGTGTACACAGGCTCTATAAGTCGATGAAGAGTGTGATATTTATGATGAATGTTGACCCCTAAAAATGTATCTCTTCAGCTGAAGACTTCGGTTCTCCTGAAGATTTTTGAAAGTGAAGAAATTGGTCTGACCTTGAAGACTTGGATATTCATGCGAGGATTATGAAGCGTGAAGACTTTTGTTTTTGTAGTTTCGTTTTCTCTTTCTTGAGTCATTGGAAACACCATACTGTTAAAGGGGGTCGAGGCAATACTAAGGAAACTGATTTCCAAGTGATGCTCATCTCAAAATCCTACACCTACCCAATCCTTTCGAGTGAAGCCATTGGAAATCTCATATCAGTTCAGTCAATTTCTTCAGTGATAGAGACGAAGATCTTCTGGTCTCTGAGGAATTTGTTCTGACTGAGGAGTTAGGAATTTGCCAGTGCGGATTGCCTACACAGTGAGGAACATGATAGCCCTGAGGAATTCGAACCTCAAATATCCGACCGTTGCTGTGCTATGCGCCAGCTCTCGAAAAATATCTTCCACCTAACGGTCATATCATTAAGGGACATTTATGTCTTATCATGTCAGGCTACTCCCTAGGCTATAAATAGCTGCCCCCTACAACCACTAGCTGGTTGGCTACACCGCAAGAAACTGACACCTGTCATAGAGAGCATCCCATCCTCCGAGGACTTTGAGCGATAATCATCAAGTGAGGAAAACCCAAAACCCAAACCCAAACACCTACAAACCCAAAGTGATTGAGCATCACTGAAGAGATTGTTCCTGTGTAGAACCGATGCTTGTTACCTTTGAGGACTATGTATCCTCCAAACGGTTAGGCGTCATGGTCTGAGCATCCAAGAGGAATTGTGGATCATGAGTGACCAAGTTTGTGAAGGTTGGAAGTCACCTATGAAGACTTACCACGAGTGTTGGGCAAGGTCTGTGTGACTTTAGCTCAAGGAGAATACGGTGAGGACTGTGTGTCCGATACTGTGTGTCCTCGAGTTTAAATACTCAGCCGCTCCAACCAGACGTACAACTGTCACAGCAGTTGGAACTGGTCTACCAAATCATTGTCTTCACCAAGCCAACTGGTTCTATTTCCTCAACCCTTTCATTTCCTCATTCATGTGTTGATGAACCTGATCATTACTGTTTGAAGACTTTGACTGAAGACTTTCTCTATTTCCTCAATCCAATTTCTTCAGTCACATAGTCTTCAGCCTGCTTATCCTGTTTTCACGCTATCTGTACTATGTGCTTGTTTTCATTTCATCATGATGACTATGTTGTTGCTCTGTTATGCTTATACCTGAGTACTTATTCCGCTGCTAGTGTGTCGTTGCTTAGGAATTTCTTCACCTAGAAATTCCTCAGTGACGAATTTGTAAAAATCGCCTATTCACCCCCCCTCTAGTCGATATAACGCACTTTCAATTGGTATCAGAGCAAGGTACTCCCTTGTTCTGTGTGATTTTGGTTTAACCACCTGGAGTTCTAGTTATGTCGACTGCAGGAATGAAGAAAGTGACTTGCCCCATCTTTGACGGACATGAGTATCCCAAGTGGAAGGCCATGATGAAGAAGCGACTCATGGCGATGAATAGAAACTGTGGACCGTCACTGAGATTGGTCTTACCAATCTATGCAAGATGGCGGAGGCTGATGATATTCGCAAGTACACTCTACTTAACCTCACGGCGAAGGATATCATCTGCTCCTGTTTGTCCCAAAATCAGTTCAGGAACATCATGCATCTCAACCATGCGAAGCTTATCTGGGACCGACTCTCTGAGGTCTATGAAGGTCATCGAACTCGTCATGATCCTTGGTTTGAGGATTTCAAGGAATCACTCAAGGAGATGACTTTCGCCCCAGAATCATCATCCACTACACCATGCCTTATGGCAAAGGGTGCCAAGGTAACTGAATGCTACCTTTCTGAATCAGTGATGATGAATCTGGTGATGAATTTGGACCCAGCTACACTAAACTTGCTTCCCTTGCCACTAAACAACAAAGAGCTCTTGAAAAAGTTCAAAACATGCTTGATGAAAGCGATGATATGTTGGGTGAGGAATTGAATCGAACTAAGACTTTGACTGATAATCTTCAGAGACTTCAGTCTAGGTTTGACAACCTTCAAAATCATCATAACACTCTCTTATCTGATCATGAGAAGCTTTCTTATGAATTTCTTCAGAGAAAGCAAGATCTTGAGAAGTTAAAAGTGAGTTATGAAGATCTTCAGAAGGAAAACGATTCATTGCTTGCTCAACAGATCAGTTCTGCTCAGGAAGAATTTATTCCACCATGTCTGAAATGCATTGAGCGTGAATCTGCTAATTCTTCACCTGAATGTTCAAATGCTTCTATTGCTGCAAATTCTTCAACTGTCTCTGTGGTCACAAATTCCTCATCTGAGGATACCACAAGTATCACTGACGATAATGCAGGGTTGAAGGAATTGTATGTGATAGGCATATACAAAAGCCTCAAAGGGCATTAGACTCTTTGTGATGTGCTCAAAAAGCAGATCTTGAACAGGAACCCTAGGAAAGAGGGTATTGCCTTTGAGAGGAAACTCAATGCTGATGGGACCTACTGGAAACCTGAGCAGTACCCCAAAACCTCATGGGTTGCTGCGAAGGACCTTCCGTAGATCCATGCACATTATCTGGCTTTACTTGTGAATCTTCATATTCCTCTGATGAGTCATTTGACTCCAACTATAAACTATTCAAGAATCAGAATAGTGAAGTATTTGCTCGATATGTTGGAACTAACTGCAGGAACGGTCCCCCTATGAAGAAAATCTGGGTTCCCAAAAGGTGCCTTGAAAATCTTCAGGTGAATGTCATCATGACACCACCTATGAAGAATAGGAACCCCAGATCAAATTCTTCATATGGATCAAAATCTTCATATGGATCCAAGTCCTCTTATGGACCAAATTCTTCATCTGGATCAAATTCCTCATGTGGATCCAAATCCTCATATGAACTTCATCGTGCTAACACTTCTGTTTCGCAGGGAAAGTCTAAAGGCTATGAATATGTGCATTATTCTTCAAACCATTATGTTCATAAGTCCTCGAAGAATTTCTCTGCTTATTCATATGCTTATCCTAACCCCTCTTCTGTGAAACGAAGTGCACTGGCTTCAATGCCATCTTTTTCTTATGGAGCTCGCAGAGTGATGAACTCTTTATCACCCCTTCAAATGTGGGTGGTGAAGAAAAAGAACTAATCTCTCATGCAGGGTCAGGTCTCCAGACGAACTTAATCGTCTGAAGAATTCGCTGGAGACCTGAATGTGCTTGAATGGACGCAAGCTAATCATGAAGAAATGAATTACTCATTTCTCACGTCCTCATAATTGCTATATCTGTTACTGTTGATGAAATTGATATCATATTCTTCACTGATGAAGTATATGGGTTCGTAAGTTGCACTAATTCATCTGCAGGATGAACAACCCAAAGCTACTGAGTGGATCCTTGACAGTAGATGTA
This sequence comes from Triticum aestivum, assembly GCF_018294505.1. Taxonomy (NCBI): domain Eukaryota; kingdom Viridiplantae; phylum Streptophyta; class Magnoliopsida; order Poales; family Poaceae; genus Triticum; species Triticum aestivum. Next base: position 353,748,768 of record NC_057798.1, read on the forward strand.
CAAATCACATGACCGGTGACAGGAACTTATTGATGGACACTGCTTTATCTCCATCTCATCTAAAGCATATCACCTACGTGACAAAGGCAAAATCAAGGTATTGGGTCTAGGTAGGGTTGCAATCTCAAAGGATAGACACACGGACAAAGTCATGCTTGTCGAGTCCTTAGGATTCAACCTCATGTCTATCTTAATGCTTTGTGATCTTGATATGGTCGTCGTCTTTGGCAAATATCGTTGCATTGTGCTAATGGAATCTGACAATTCCAACATCTTCGAAGGCTTTAGGAAAGGAGTTGTATATTGTTGATTTCTCTGTAGGACCACAGCCTGCCACATGTCTACTTGCAAAAGCTTCAGAAGGGTGGTTATGGCATTGTTGACTTGGTCATGCTGGGATGAGGAACTTGCATACACTCGCGAAGAAGAAGCATGTCATTGGCATCGAGGGTGTCAAATTCCTCAAAGATCATCTTTGTGGGGCTTGTGAGGCTGGAAAGATCACCAGAGCCAAGCATCCCTCGAAGACTATCATAACCACCTCTCGTCCCTTTAAATTACTTCACATGGATCTCTTTAGCCCTACTCATTATGCCACGTTCACTAATTCAACATCATTATATGGCTTTGTCATTGTTGATGATTATTCTCGTTACACCTGGGTGCATATCATCACTTACAAAAATGAAGTGCAGGAAGTCTTCAAACGATTTTCCTCAAGAGCATCTACGAACTTCGGTGTGAAGATCAAGCATATCAGGAGTGATAATGGAACCGAGTTCAAGAACACTGGTCTCGATGAATATCTTGATATACTTGGTATTACTCACGAGTTATCTGCTCCCTATACTCCTCAGCATAATGGCATCGTGGAGCACAAGAACAGAACTCTTGTTGAGATGGCTCGCACTATGCTTGATGAATACAAGACTCCACAGCGTTTTTGGCCAGATGCTATTGATACTGCATGCCACATCATCAACAGAGTATATCTTCACAAATTCTTCAAAAAGACCTCATATGAACTCCTCACTGACAAGAAACCCAATGTAAGTTATTTCAAAGTCTTCGGTGCTAAATGCTGGATTAGAGATCCTCACCAACACTCTAAATTTGCACCGAAAGCAGATGAAGGTTTTATGCTTGGTTACGGAAAGGAATCGCACACCTATAGAGTCTTCAACACCTATCATCACAAGGTTGTTGGAACTATAGATGTGTGGTTTGATGAATCTAATGGCTCGCAAAGAGAGAACCTACCTCCTGTGCTAGATGAAGTGTCACCTCAGGAATCCATCAAGTTCAAGGCTACTGAGGATGTCATTCCTACCGAAGAATCTGTTGAAGAAGTCATTTCGGATCGTGAAGAAAATCATGCTACTGCTACTGAAGAAAATGGCCCTGGAGAAATTGCTGGGCCTAATCAAAATTGTCAACCTTCTCATCCTCACGTTGCAAACGAAGTGAAATAATCATCAACGCACCAGGTCCTCTCACGCGCTCAAAAGGTTCACACTTGTCTAACTTTTGTGGCCATTTTGTGTTTGTCTCTATCACAGAGCCCACCAAAGTTGATGAAGCATTCATGGAATCTGAGTGGATTCAAGCTATGCAAGATGAATTGCATCAATTCGAGCTCAACAATGTATGGGAGCTTGTCAAGCGACCAGACCCACGCAAGCACAACATCATCGGCACCAAATGGATATACCACAACAAACAAGATGAAAATAGCCTTATGGTGAGTAATAAGGCTCGTCTTGTAGCTCAAGGCTACACACAGGTTGAAGGAATTGATTTCGATGAAACTTTTGCACCTGTTGCTAGACTTGAAGCTATTTGCATATTGCTTGCTTACGCTAACCATCATAATATCATCTTACATCAAATGGATGTGAAAAGTGCATTCCTCAATGGTAAGCTTGAGGAAGAAGTATATGTTGCTCAACCACCAGGTTTTGAGGATCCAAAATTTCCAGATCACGTCTACAGACTCAACAAGGCCCTCTATGGCCTCAAGCAAGCACCTCGGGCGTGGTATGATACATTGAAGGAATTCCTCATGAAGAAAGGCTTCAAACCCGCTTAACTTGACCCAACTCTTTTCACCAAAGCATATGATGATGAATTATTCGTGTGCCAAATATATGTTGATGATATTATCTTTGGCTGTACTAACCAACGTTACAGTGACGAATTTGCCTATATGATGAGTGAGGAATATCAAATGTCCATGATGGGAGAGTTGAAATTCTTCTTAGGTCTTCAAATTCGTCAACAACACAATGGCATATTCATATCCCAGGAGAAATACCTCAAGGATGTGTTGAGGAAATTCGGCATGCAAGATTGCAAAGGCGTCAAAATCCCTATGCCCACAAATGGCCATCTATGCACCGATGAAAATGGTAAAGACTTCGATCAAAAGGTATACCGCTCCAGGATTGGCTCTTCATTGTACCTATGTGCATCTAGGTCAGATATTATGCTTAGTGTTTGCATGTGTGCCCGATTTCAAGCTACACCGAAGGAATCACACCATAAGGCTGTGAAGCATATTCTTCGATATCTAGCTCACACTCCAACACTTGGATTATGGTATCCCAAGGGCTCTTCTTTTGATCTCATTGGATATTCTGACTCTGACTATGCTGGTGATCGGGTGGACCGCAAGTCAACATCAGGCACATGTCATTTCCTTGGATGATCCTTGGTATGTTGGTCCTCGAAGAAATAGAACTATGTATCACTCTCTACTGCTGAAGCTGAGTACATTGCTGCTGGATCTTGCTGTGCTCAATTGCTATGGATGAAGCAAACCCTCAAGGACTATGGCATCAATGTGAAGAATGTGCCACTCTACTGCGACAATGAGAGTGCTATCAAGATTTCTCACAACCCAGTTCAGCACTTGAAGACAAAGCACATCCAGATTCGTCATCATTTTCTTCGTGACCATGTGTTGAAGGGCGACATCTTCATCAACCATGGGAATACTGAAGATCAGCTGGCCCATATCTTCACAAAGACCTTGGATGAGAAGAGATTTAGCAAGTTGCGGTGTGAGCTAAATATCTTAGCATCTTCGAATGTTCTTTGAAAAGGAGACACATCCTAACACTTATGCAAATTTGATGACTTAGATGTGCAACACACGAAGTAATGTTTTTCTTCAATCAATGAAGACTAACCCTCTAAGTGTGAAGAAATTAATGAAGAATTTGATTCTGAGAACCCTACGACAATTGTACACAGTGTCTGAAATCATCATTCTTATACGGTGGGTTGCGCCACCAACCAAAGTTGAAAATCTTCAATTTGAGTTGTTGCAATTTCTTCAGATTTTTAATTTCCTCAGTCTTTCCGTCGTTGTTCTTCATTGCTATATATATATATATATATATATATATATATATATATCTTTGAGTTTTTCATGTCCTCTATAGCATTCACTTATAGCTAATTCTTCAAGTTGCTTTTCATCTAATTGAATGTGATCGGACCCATTCCCCCTCTATGCTAGAGTCAACCCATTCTGTTCACAAATTCTTCATGTGCGTTCTATTTGAAACCCGTTCAAAATCTTCACTATGTCCTTGACAGCTGAAGAGTTTGCGAAGAAACGTTAAAATTTTCATATCTATCTTTTCGGCTTTTACCGCTCAAATCCTTCCGCGTCCCACGACTGGATTAAACAACTCACCCACAATCTCCACATCTCTGTACGTGGGTGACACATGTCGCTAGGATGGCATGCCTCAGGGGCATGTTCGTCCAAATTCTTCGAATGAACAGTTTTTCACTGACTTATAAATACCCCTCACCTTGCACCTCAGTTCATTTACTCTGCTCGACCTCTCCCTCTCCCGTTCGAGCTCTCTGACCTAGCGCCGCAGCTAATCTCCATCATCGTCGGTGAGGAAGAGCTTAGCTGCCTTGACCTCGTCGCCATTGTGCTCGCGCCGGCCGCGGAAATCTTCACCTCCGCCTCCGTTGTAGCTGTCTTCCTCCGCCAAGTTAGGGTGTGGAAGATCTGAACGGACGAGCTTCTCTAGTTCATCTCTATTCGTCGCGTTCTTCATCAAGGGTAAATAAAACTCACTTTTACTACCCTTGTTCATTCTGATGATTCACAAAAAATCTTCAAAAGGTGTTTATTCTTCAAACTTCACATTCTTAAACACCACAGTTGCATCTGTTCTTGATCTTTCTCCCTAAGATGTACTTTTCTTCAAGATTCCTCAATTGTGTGGATTTCCGATCTATACAACTCTGGAACCTAAGACAAGAACTCTTAGTGAAATTCTTCAAGACTCCCTGGTCAAATTCCTCAAACTTCATTCCTTTTAACAAAACAAATTCTGAGGACGCATATGACCTCTTCAAATTCTTCGCACCTATACTCTGTCCACAGGTACACACGTCTGTTGCTAAATCACTAGGTTCTCATCAACTTAACTCATTTGCAGCATTCCTCGAAGAAAAATTGCATACTTCCTCAAAGACATCTATCGTTCAGAATCATCAGCTAAAGAAAATGGCAGAGGAAAAGCGTCCTCGAAGGGAGGCAAGAGGCCTGAAACAAACAACGTTTGAAATCCCTGAAGACATCTATGCATATTACTGCACTCCTGATGAGGCCACTCATGGCAAGGAGAATAAAAACCAACGCAAAGTGTGCATTCAGTGGATTGAACGAAGATGGGCACGGGAATGGAGGGATTACCTCTATGTAACTCCCAAATACATGAAGAAATTTGCAGTAAATCCTGCATGCCCAAGACCTCCACTGGCACCAGGACTAGAAGCCGATCCCTCTAGCATCAGAAGAGGTGAGGAATTTCCTAAAGAATGGGCCAAGTGCCCAAGGGAATTGGCTAAAGTAGCAAAGGAGGCAGTGAAGAAATTAAATGAAGATTTTGTTGTTGCTGCTGCTGAAGCATCTGCTAGTCAGCCCAAGAAGGCTATGAAAAAGAAATCTGCAGTCAAGCCAACTTCCTCTCCAATGCCCTCATGGCCCAGCTCTGCAATGCCCTCACATCCCAGCTCATCGAAACCCACAGGGTCTGTTGCTCAAGCAAAGCCCTTAGCTACACCTTCAAAGTCCTCAGCACCAGTGCATCTTGCCACGTGCCAACGGACACAGGCTTTTCAATTGCTTCAGGAGCTTCAGCAAGTTCCTCAGGACAGCCACAGCTGCTGAAGAAGAAGGTCATTGCTGGACGCGGCACAAGGCCAAGTCCTCACAAGAAGCAGGTCACCTTTGAAGTTCCATTGTCTGAAGACGAAGCTGATGATGAAGGCTAGCTCAAATCATTAGAGACAGACAAAGTCGGGCCGCTAGTGCCAAAGGCAGTGCTATGCCGCTCCTGTTGGATCCAAAGAAGATCCTCGACTACATTGATCTTTGGCATAAAGATACCAACACACCCCTTCCTGATCTGAACCTCACACCGGCCAAAGTCATGTGTTCACTGCTTTCATAGCTGAAGAAAAATAGAAGCTCGAGACAGCCAGATCAGTGAAGAAAGCTCAGTACAGGAAGGAGCATTATGTGAAGAAGAATGTGCTGAAAATGTCAACTGACGAACTTGTGACTATACATTCAAAAACCAAATCTCTCAATGAAGAATTTGATGCCTACAAAGCTGATTGGCTTGGAGCCAAAGTCAGATTCATCAAACTGGCTAAAGGCCTCAAACCCAATGTTGCTGTTAAAGTGCAACAAGAAGTTCCTCTGGGTGAAGCATCTGCTCAGCCCACTGAAGAACATGGCAGCACCGCTGATGAAAATCAGGTTGCCGAAGAAACTAAAAGTACCAGGGCTACTGATGATATTCCAGCTCCTGATGAAACTGCCAGGGCAACCACTAGTGTTGCACCTGAAGAACAAGACAGGCCAGCTGAAGCATCTGATGCCGCGCCTAAAGAATCTGAACAAGTCAGGACAACTGCATCAGTTGTGCCTGAAGAAACTTCACCAACTTTCACTGCTCCTCCTGCACTAACCCCAAGTCATATTCTTCCTTCTGCATCAGAAGCAAAGAAAACCAAGGCTGTCGAGCGGGCAGCTATGAAGAAAAGGAAAGCATCTGACGCCTCAAAGTCTTCAGTACCAAAGAAAATGAAGACTTTGACAAGCTCTTTTGAAAATCCAATAGATGCTGTCCCTGTTTCAAGCATGCCATCAAAGGAGATTATTCCCTTTGGTGAGGATTATCAAATTCCTAATGACTCGGATGAGGATGATCCTTCTGCTGCTTCGACATACAGTTGGATGAAACTGACCATGCAATTTTGACTCCACTGGTATCATCGGCCATGCCTCAGTTCACAACTGAAGAGGCAGGCATTGAGGAAGTTGATAAAGATGATGAAGACGTGTACATTGGGTGTTCCACTCCTATTATGAATGATGACTTCTGGGAAAGTCATCACCCCAATTCCACACTATTCACTCCTCTGCAACAAATTCATCAGTCCCTGGTTCAGACAAAAGAAGTTCATACAGACTCTGAAGAACATCAAGCTTCACTTCACTCCATCCCCGAAGAAATTCCAGCCACTAGTGCTGATGAAACTGAGAAAAAGACTGCAGAAGAAACTGCTCTAGAGATTCCTCAGCCTGTTGTTCCAGAGGCTGCGCTTGAAATGGTTGTGAAGACATCAACTATAAATCTTCAGCCCAAGCCATAGGATCCTCACTCCAAGAAGCAGAAGTTCAAGTATGATGACTTTTTGCTGAGCATCGGTTCTTCTCTGACTTCAATCCTTATGATGCTGCTCGTCTTCGCCGCAAGCGCTTCTGGGCTGCCTCACAGATGAACTTTTATTCCTCGCTGCTGTTTGACAAGGAAAAAGTGTTTGACCATGAGCATCTTCCTCATGTGGACATGGAGTCACTTCCATGCTTTACTCTAGTCCTCAGTGTTCTTCATGATGCAGGGCTGCTCAACTTTTGCGTCGACATCTGCGACTAGAATGAAGAGCTAATTCTTTACTTCGATGCCACTCTACATCTAACAGGCAATGTTAACGATGTAAATTCATGGGTCTTGGACTGGATGACTGACAATACCCATTTCAAAGCTCCAGCCTCTGAATTACTTCATGCCGTCCTAGCCAAGTCCACCCCCTGAAGGAACCCTGAAGATTTATGAGGAACCTGAACTATCAAACCATCTGATGTAAGTGTTAATGAAGCCTTTGAAGGCTGGCCAAGTGCCAAGGACAAATTTCCTCGTTAAGGAATTGATGTATGTGCCAAGGACTGTCTATCGCATCTTGGCCAAAACCCTCAGTCCGATCAAGGGCAACAACTCTGAAGAAGAAGAGGTTGTTGGCATCATGAAGAATCTGCTGTGCAACATCATGCATGGTATTCCAATCAACTAGCATGATTTCTTCATGAGGACTTTGTCCAATGCTGATTTATCACCGTTTGAATTGAAGCCTTATGCTCCCTGGATCATGAAATTCATCCGATCACGGACTTCAATTCACTACAAGGCTGATTTTTAAAATCATCTCAGCTATTTTCCCCCAATCAAAGTCCTCAAACGGACTATTCCCTCAGCTGATGAGAAGGGCAAGGCTGCAGTTATTGATGAAGGCACTCATCCCTTGGACGGATAGTTTCGAAAGCCAACATCCTACTCCACCCATGATGACTCTTCCACTCATGATACTGCTGCAAATGCTTCAAAGCTAATCCTCAGGCCACTGCTCCGCGTGTGATGACTGATCGTGAGCTGCTCCTAAGTCTTCATCAGAAGGTGGATAGAAATCACAAGTGGGTCAAGCGTCAGTTTGGTGATATTCTTCAGAACCTGACTGTCACTCAAAACTCTGTGAAGAAGAATCACTATTATCTGCATCAAGTCTTAGACCGCACCTGGGCTATTATCTCACATATCTACACGGATGATGAACTGAAGGAGATGGACTTCCAACAAGACTTTGACTGGTCTCAGCCACCTTCGAAAATATTCAATAAGGTCAAAGTTCCTCAGCTGGTCGTCAGCTCATATTCTTCATCGCGCGAGACGGACAAAGCTGAAGATTTGGACGACATTATAGCAGGCCCTACTACAACGGACGACCCCAACAATGCTGGCGCTCCTCCATCGACTTCATGAAGAAATTCTTCAGGGCCGTTAGTCCTCACTTTTCGTCCCTTTTGGTCATTTGATGACAAAGGGGGAGAAATTTGAGTTAGTCTTCAAGCGGGTCTCTTTATATGGGCGTTTTTTGCAAAGTTACAACTCTCACTCTTCTGAAGTGTTCGTTGGATTGAGTTGTAAACTTAAGTCTGATGGTGACTTGACACTTTTGCTCTATTTTTCTGCATGCTATTTCCTCATACATGTTAATGCACGCATGCTGAATTACATCAGTCACCATATTTCATCATGCATTTCAAATTCTTCATTTGATATGTCAAATGCGTGTATGAATTACAAGATATAGGGGGAGATCTCCATGATATTACTCTACAATGTGCATTGCTTTTTAAAAGCAAAATCCTCACATATACACATCCTCAGGGGGAGTTCTTCTATATCTTGCAATCAAATTCCTCAATATTGAGCACTTCCAATTGATATGTTTATCCCCATTGAAAACTTAACCTATTTGTCATCAATCACCAAAATAGGGGAGATTGTAAGTGCATCTAGTGCCCCTTAGTGATTTTGGTGTATTGAAGACTTCTAGGTTAAGGGACTAATATGTTTATGAGTGGACACAGGCTCTATAAGTCGATGAGGAGTTTTATATTTATGATGAATGTCGATCCCTAAAAATGTATGTCTTCAGCTGAAGACTTTGGTTCTCCTGAAGATTTTGAAAGTGAAGAAATTGGTGTTACTGGATATTCATGCGAGTATTATGAAGCGTGAAGACTTTTGTTTTCGTAGTTTCATTTTCTCTTTCTTGAGTCATAGGAAACACCATACTGTTAGAGGTGGTCGAGGTAATACTAAGGAAACTGATTTCCAAATGATACTCATCTCAAAATCCTACACCTACCCAATCCTTTCGAGTGAAGCCATTGGAAATCTCATATCAGTTCAGTCAATTTCTTCAGTGATAGAGACGAAGGTCTTCTGGTCTCTGAGGAATTTGTTCTGACTGAGGAGTTAGGAATTCGCCAGTGAGGATTCCCTACACAGTGAGGAACATGATAGCCCTGAGGAATTCGAACCTCAAATATCCGACTGTTGTTGTGCTAAGCGCCAGTTGTCCAAAAATATCTTCCCACCTAATGGTCATATCATTGAAGGGCATTTATGTCTTCTCATGTTGGGCTGCTCCCTAGGCTATAAATAGTCGCCCCCTACAACCACTAGCTGGCTGGCTGCTCCAAGAGAAACTGACACTTGTCATTGAGAGCATCCCATCCTCCGAGGACTTTGAGCAAAAATCAGCAAGTGAGGAAAACCCAAATCCAAAACCCAAACACCTACAAACCCAAAGTGATTGAGCATCACTGAAGAGATTATTCCTGTGTGGAAGCGATGCTTGTTACCTTTGAGGACTGTGTATCCTCCAGATGGTTAGGCGTCATGGTCTGAGCATCCAAGAGGAATTATGGGTCGCCGAGTGACCAAGACTGTGAAGGTTTGGAAGTCACCTGTGAAGAATTACCAGGAGTGTTCGGCGAGGTCTATGTGACTTTAGCTCAAGGAGAATACGGTGAGAACTGTGTGTCCGAGACTGTGTGTCCTTGAGTTTAAATACTCAGCCGCGCCAACCAGACGTACAACTGTCACAGCAGTTGGAACTGGTCTACCAAATCATTGTCTTCACCAAGCCAACTAGTTCTATTTCCTCAACCCTCCCATTTCCTCATTCATGTGTTGATGAACCTGATCATTACTATTTGAAGACTTTGACTGAAGACTTTCTCTATTTCCTCAATCCGTTTCTTCAGTCACGTTGTCTTCAGCCTGCTTATCCTATTTTCACGCTATTTGTATTATGTGCTTGTTTTTCATTTCATCATGATGATTATGTTGTGTCTTTGTTATGCTTCTATCTGAGTACTTATTCCGCTGCTAGTGCGTCGTTGCTTAGGAATTTCTTCACCTAGAAATTCCTCAGTGACGAATTTGTAGAAATCGCCTATTCACCCCCACTCTAGTCGATATAACACACTTTCACACACATCATAGGCGGTTCCCAAACAGAATGGTAAAGTTTATACTCCCCCACCACCAACAAGCACATTCCATGGCTGGTCCAAAACAACGGGTGTCGTACAACTAATCCTGGGGGAGTTTTGTTTGCAATTATTTTGATTTGATTTGAGCATGGGACAGGGCATCCCAGTTACCGGCCATTTTCTCGTGAATGATGAGTAGAGTCCACTCACCATGAGAATAACCCACCTAGAATGGAAGATATAGACAATCATATTTGATACATCAGCTATTCGAGCATACAAAATAGAATTTCATTTGAAGGTTTAGAGTTTGGCACATGCAAATTTACTTCGAATGGCAGGTGAATACCGCATATAGGAAGGTATGGTGGACTCGTATGGAATAACTTTGGGGTTTATGGAAGTGGATGCACAATCAGTATTCCCGCTTAGTAAAAGTGAAGGCTAGAAAGAGACTGGGAAGCGACCAACTCGAGAGCGACAACAGTCATGAACATGCATTAAGATTAACCAACAATGAGTGCAAGCATGAGTAGGATATAAATCACCATGAACATAAATATCATGGAGGCTATGTTGCTTTTGTTTCAACCACTCGAATCATTCAAAGGAGGATACCACCCTATCATATTACATCACGACCATTTTAATAGCATGTTGGCATGCAAGGTAAACCATTATAAACTCCAAGCTAATTAAGCATGGCATGAGTAACTATATTCTCTAATTGTCATTGCAAACATGTTTCATTCATAATAGGATGAATCAGGAATGATGAACTAATCATATTTACAAAAACAAGATAGGTCGAGTTAATACCAGCTTTTCCTCATCTCAATCATTTCATCATATATTCATTATTGCCTTTCACTTGCACGACCGAACGGTGTGGATTATAATAATAGTGCACGTGCATTGGACTAAGCTGGAATCTGCAAACATTTAATTCAAAGAAGAAGACAAGGTAATATGGGATCTTGGTTAGATCAACAATAATGCACATGAGAGACGCTCATCATTTTCATCGTAGTCTTCTCCTCTTGACCCCCAAAGAAAAGAAAAGAATTTCAAAGAAACGGAAAAACTATTTACACAGGAAAGCTGTCGGATATTGCGTTCCGGCAAAACCCTTAAGGTTCGAACTCTGGGGTGTGCACGAAGATCTTCTCCCTGCCGAAACACGCCCAAAACCTCGCCGCGATTCTAAGCTAGCACGATGAACAACACAAGAGACGCGATGTTTATACTTGTTCGGGCCACCATTGTGGTGTATTACCCTAATCCAGTGTGTGGTGTGGTGGATTGCCTCTTGGGCTGATGATGAATAGTACAAGGGAAGAACGGCCTCGAGAGAGGTGTTCTTGTGGTGGTGTGCTTGGAGAGGAATTGATCCGTCTGTGTTGGCTCTAGATGAGATTCAGATGCCTTCTACTGTGGTGGCTAGCCCTATATATAGAGGCCCTGGTCCTCTTCCCAAATATTGAGAGGGAAGGGAGCCAACAACGGCCATTTTGTAAGGGGACATCTAGTACAAGCTATCCCGACTAAAGGTGGTCTTCGACTGCCAAAGGCACTGGCGATGACGTCGTCTTGGGCTCCATGCTGACCTCCGTACTGCCGCTCTGCTGGTCTTGGTCTCGTTGCACTGATATGGAAACCTTTGCTTGATGCCTCGGTAGTCCGCGCCTGTGCTTGCCCCCTTTTCACCAAAGAGGAAACGAGGACACTGTGTAGGATGGCGCCTGCTTGGTGCCCGCCTGGTCTTGATCGTCATGGCTTGCGTCATGAGAAACTCGCGAGGTACCCCTTGCCTTGATCTCTCCACCTCCTCGCGAGCCTGCCTGGTGAGGCCGCCCCTGAGGAGACCTTGCGCCGTCCGCCCCGCAAGGCTTGGCCCCTCGCGAGGGTCTTGAACTTGGGTTGATGAAGACGAGCCGTACTGGGCCGCTGCTGAGCCACGCTCCAGGCCGCAGGTAGGCAAGTCTGGGGACCCTCGTTCCCAGAACACCGACAGTAGCCCCCAGGCCCAAGGCGTGCTCGGACTTGGCTTAGCAGCGAAGCCAAAGGGCACGTGTGAAGCGCCGCGGGCCCCAACAGCCTGCGACCTTGGTGACCGCATGGAGGTTGATTGGATGTGGGCGTCTCCGCTTCCCCACGCTCCCTCGTCAACTGCCCAGCTTGACGAGTCCCTGATGCATGCAAAAAGAGTCATCATTACCTATGATTGTGGAGGTCGACGGTTAGCATCCCCTGGACTATAAGTATGGAGGGGCGAGAGCCCCCGTTGCACATCTTCTCTCACCCCGCCTGCTTCTTCTCCCTCCTCGCTCCGGTTGCTTGCAGCGTCCCATGGCGCCCGTGAGGAGGTTCTCGGCCGCGGAGAAGGGGAAGGCTCGCCAGGAAGGACCTAGATCTCCTCCGCCCAAGCGCGGTCGCGGCCGCCCCCGCAAGCATCCCGTGACTCCCGTCGCGGCTCCTCATGGTCGCAGTGGTGGCCCTTCATGCGGCGGTGAACGCCCATATCAAGGCAGCCCAGTCAGTGGAGGAAGGTGTGTCAGGGCTGTGCGGCCTCCCTGGCTGCACTTCCATTCGGCGGAGGTGCTGCCGGAGTTTGTTGTGTGGTCGGACAACCCGGCCGGCAACTGGCTCCAGCTCCCTGGCTTCTTCGCCGGCGAACTGCCGGCCGCTGGCCCCGGCGGGCTCTGGCTGCAGGCGGACAGCTGCTGCAGCAGGGCCTCCTGGGTCGAGGTAGAGATCTTCGTTGCCGGGAACGTGGCCCTGGCCCGGGGATGGCTCACGTTTGCCCACGCGCGTCGCCTGGGACGGCGGTGTACCCTCCACTTCAAGTACGACGGTGACGCGACCCTCTACGTGAGGGTGTTCGAAGAAGATGGCCGCCGTGCTGGGTGCTACCCTGAAGACGATGACGGCAACGGGGTGCTCGGCCTTGGCGACGGTCGTGACGAGGGCGAAGGCGAACCCGCTCCTGACGACGACCGCAGCTTGCCGAGCTTCAGCGGCTCCTCCTTCGGCAGTAGCTCCTCCAGCGGTGGCCGCGACCAGCCACCACGCCGCCGCGCCCGCTTCAAGGGTGGTAGCGGGTTGTCCCGTCGCCGCGCCTTGGTGAAGCACGAGGCGGATTCTGATTGGGCTCGGGAGGATGACACCGATCCCTTCTCACGAGCCGCGCGCTATTTTTATTTTGTTTTCCTTCTTTTCCTGCATTGAGAGAGAGAAGTATTGTCATGCCCAATATGCGACCCTATCCAAAAGGAATTCGAAGGTCCCACCAAGGATAGAACCGCATATTGAAACGCTTTGGGAAGGTGGATATCATTACATCAACATTACATAATAGATGGGGATACATACAAGAGGCATAAAATGCCACACGAATACAACATCACAACACATAAGAGCATCATCCGACTACGGATGAAACACAAATAGAAACTCAAACGACATCCACCCTGCTAGCCCAGGCTGCCGACCTGGAACCTATCCCCTGATCGAAGAAGAAGCAGAAGAAGAACTCCAAAACAAGCAAACATCGCTCTCGCGTCATGATCATCGCATAACCTGTACCTGCAACTGTTGTTGTAGTAATCTATGAGCCACGAGGACTCAGCAATCCCATTACCATGGGTATCAAGACTAGCAAAGCTTAAAGGGAAAGGAAGGGGTAAAGTGGTGAGGTTGCAGCAGCGACTAAGCATATATGGTGGCTAACATACGCAAATAAGAGCGAGAAGAGAGCAAACAGAACGGTCGTGAAGCTAGCAATGATCAAGAAGTGATCCTGAACTCCTACTTACGTCAAACATAACCCAAAACCGTGTTCACTTCCCGGACTCCACCGAAAAGAGACCATCACGGCTACACACGCGGTTGATGCATTTTAATTCGGATCTGGTGTCAAGTTATCTACAACCGGACATTAACAAATTCCCATCTGCCCATAACCGCGGGCACGGCTTTTGTAAGTTTATACCCTGCAGGGGTGTCCCAACTTAGCCCATGATAAGCTCTCGCGATCAACGAAGGATATTCCTTCTCCCAGGAAGACCCGATCAGACTCAGAATCCCGGTTTACAAGACATTTCGACAATGGTAAAACAAGTCCAGCAAGACCGCCCGATGCGCCGACAATCCCGATAGGAGCTGCACATATCTCGTTCTCAGGGCAACACTGGATGAACACTACGTACAACTAAAAGTAGCCCTCAAGTTTCCCCGAGGTGGCGCTGCAAGTGGCTCTGGTTCGAACCAGCACTTAGAGAAGCACTGGCCCGGGGGGGCTAAAATAAAGATGACCCTCGGGTTGGCCGACCCAAGGGAAAGGTATAGGTGGTGGTGAGGCAAATGGTAAAACCAAGGTTGGGCCTTGCTGGAGGAGTTTTATTCAAAGCGAACTGTCAAGGGGTCCCATAAATCACCCAACCGCGTAAGGAACGCAAAATCCGGGAACATAACACCGGTATGACGGAAACTAGGGCGGCAAGAGTGGAACAAAACACCAGGCATAAGGCCGAGCCTTCCACCCTTTACCAAGTATATAGATGCATTAATAATATAAGAGATATTGTGATATCCCAACATAATCCTGTCCACCTATGGAGCAATCTTCAACTTCACCTGCAACTAACAACGCTATAAGAGGGGCTGAGCAAAGCGGTAACATAGCCAAGCAATGGTTTGCTAGGAAGGGTGAAAAGGTTAGAGGCTGACATGGCAATTTGGGAGGCTTGAAAACAAGTGATAGGTAGCGCAGCAAAGCGATAGAACGAAGCAACTAGCATAGCAATGATAGTAGTGAGATCCAGGGTAGCGGTCATCTTGCCTGAAATCCTGCAAGGAAGAAGAATGAGTCCATGAAGAAGACGAACGGGAGTAGTCGAACGAATCCTCACAATCGCAACATTACCGGAACTAAGAAGCAACACCGGAAAGAAACAAACAACATGGTAAATGCACAAGCATAACATGGCATGATGCACAAACAAGTAGTATGCATGTCCGGTTTAATGAGGTATGGCGTGGCAAAGTGCAACAAACAATACTACAAGTTAAGTGGAGCTCAATATGCAAGGAGTTGAATATTCACAAAACACCAAATTGACATATTTAGTTTGATCTTGTTTAAGATACCAAACAATATTAAATGTTGTTAAACATGGCAAGAGGTGAAGCATAATTAAACTACCTATCTAGGCAAGTTTAAATGAGGCCGGAATAACAAACAACAATTCCGAAAAATTCCCATATGCAATTTATGATTCTGGTACTGTTCTGCCTATAACATAATTTTAAAGTTTTTAAACAGCAAAACAAAATGCACCAAGTTAATCTATGCAATTTTCTAGCCCATCTACATATAAAGAACATTAAATTTGGAGTTACGGTTATTAAGTTATGAAATAAACTATTTTAACATGTCATTTGTGCAAAACAATACAAACAACAATTTTAATCAGTTTGAACAGGGATGAAAGTTCCATATTGTTAAAGAACATGAAAAACTGAGCAAGATGCATATATGACATGTTTCATTTGGATGCATGGATATTTAGTTATGAGCATTTTAAACTGATGGCATTACTATAAATAAGAATGCACTAGAAAATGGTAAAATGCACAGACTGTAAAAAAATGCACGGGCCGGATTCAACGCACTGTGCAAGCCTGGTAGCAGATTGGACCCATTGCGTGTGAGAGAGAATAAGCAGGGCAATAAAAAGAAATAGGTGGCGCCTGAGATTCGAACTCCAAACCTCCTGGTTGGATAGTTGTTGTGCTAGCCAATCGGCTAGGTATGAGTTCGTGATAAAACGAGCTCCCAGGCTCTTTTGAGCTACTCAGGAATAGGTCGAGCTTGGCCATGTCTGCACGGCGACAACCGATGGCGAGGGCAAGCAAAAGCGACGGTCGTTGGGGTTATGAACCTGCGGCGGGCGTGTGGAAACAGAAGAAGGTGCACGCATGCTTGCGGAGATCTGCGAGAGGGGCTGGAGCATAAGCCTCGAGCAGAAGCTTGTCCCGGCCGAGGCACGACGTGTGACCATGCGGCAGCTGCTGGGCGTGAGCGAAGAAAAACTGGCAGGGACGCGAGCATGGCGCGGGTGCGGACAAAGGAGGGGGGTGCACTGCAAGATGCACGTGTGCATGCGGGGCTGTGTGCAGGCATGATCCTGCGGCCATGGCGGTGAAGCACGGCGAGTCAGAAGCTACAGCAGAGTTATGCAAGGCGCGCGGACGAGGTGGGCAAGCTGTTGTGCATGATGCGGCTACTGTGGACGTGCGCATGGTGTGTGTGATATGCGGGAGGGGTGTGAGTGCGTGGATCTCGTGGACGAGTAGAATCTCGCCTCGGTCATGGTGGTGGCGAGACGAAGCAAGGCCACGGGCTCGCAATCAAGCGCGGCCGTGCGCATGAGAGGATCCAGAGCGGGGGCGAAGCGTCAGGAACCACGGCGACTACTGCAACTACACAAAAAATTCAGAACTCGTCGGAGCACCGAGAACACGAAGATGGCATGGATCTAGCGACTACTCCGGTGATCGAATCGCTATCCAAATGAGCAGAGATGGAGTTGGGTATACCTAGTATACCTGTGACATGAGGATGCGGTCGCGAATGCAGAATATAGATGGAGAGGAGGCGAGGAACTCCGGTGGACTTGTTGTCCGTGAAGAAGACGAAGCAGAGGACGAAGAGGACGTCGGGGAAGGCGTCCTCGGGCTCGGATCAGCGTCAGAACAGACTCGGGGAGGTGTTGCGGTGCTCGGGGTCGAGGGAGGGGAGGCTGGCGATGCTCCTACTCTGGTTTTGAGCTCTTGCTTGAGCCGGCCATGGTGGCTACAGGGAGGAGATGGAGCGGGGAGGAGCTGCCCTCCTGGGTGGCGGCGGTGAAGGAAAACGAGAGGGATAAGGGGAAACCCTAGGGCGTGGCTGCTGGCTTAAAAGGAGGGGAGAAGACGGCGCGACCTCTGCGTCCGTGAAGCTCATGGCGCAAGCGCGAGTGCTCTGTCTCTGGAACAGAGACGGCGACGCAGCGGGGAAGGTGGCCGTGAATAGAGCTGGGCCAGGTGGGCTGCATGGGAGGTGAGCTAGGCTGCGGCTGCTGGGCTAGATGGGCCGCGGCTCGGCTGGAGCAGCACTGCTGCGTTGGTGCTGGACTGCATTGTTGCTGCTGGAAGCTGGGCTCTCTCTGTCCCCCTCTTATTCTTTCTTTTCTCAATTTCCTCAAACAGAAAATAAGAGAGAAAAGCTCAGAGATAAAGGGAAGGCATGAGAGAGATATGAGAATATAACTGGAGTCCAGAATTTGTGCAGAATTTTGATAAATTGCTTTGGGCATTTTTAAGGATAGAAAAATAATTCAAGTTTGAATTAAATTCAAACTTGAGCCATTTTTGAACCCAACCAAATCAACTCCAAATGAGATAAAATTTGGCATAGAGGTATAAGGCATTGAGTAAGATCACCAGGAAATGAATGAACATTAATGGAGGAGGGAATAATGTCACTTGCAAAAACATGAAGGAAGAAGGAAGGGAGAGGTGATGATACATGGGCATATGGCTTGAGAGAGATAGCTAGGGCTGATGCACACACAACATGATGAGCATGATGAGCATGATGAAATGCAAAATGACAAGGGTACAATGCAACATAACATGTGAGATTGGGATGGTGCACGAAGCAAATATATGACAAGGCACTCAACATGATCATGGCATAAACATATAGGAATGAAATATGCAACAATAATTATGATAATGCAACAAACCCAATAACCACACGACAGCAACTAAAATAAAAGGAAGGCAACTAGAGCATCGGTCTCGGGGCGTTACAACTCTCCTCCACTAACAAGCGATCTCGTCCCGAGATCTAGGATGGCACCAGAGGGAAAACGGAAGAGGACAAGAAGAGGTAATACTAAGTTGCTTCTTCGACAAACGAGTGAAACCATGAACCTTGAGAGGTTGAGCAAAATGAAAGAAAGAAAAAAACGAAGATGAACAAAGTTGAAAACACTCCGTTAGAAAAGAGGAACAAGCGATACGACGAGTACCAAGAGGTTTAGTGATAAGATAGATATTGAAACCCCTCCGGTTAAAACTAGATAGAGAAGGAATAAGATTGATATAATTTGGGCAGCAATCTGACTGATAGAAGAAGGAAAACTTGAGAAGATGAAAAGAACTTGAAGAGAAGACACAACACTCCGGTTAAATGGATAAGCACGAAAAGAACACGATCCTCACAATTCAAGATGATGAGAGAAAAGAGCAACATCGCAATGCCTCCGAAAGAAAGAATAGAAGATAGATCATTGGAATAACAGAATGTAGGAGAAAATGCCAACTTCTGCCACAAAAGAGTTTGGAAAGCACCCTTCCATGAAGGTTATAAAGGAGTTGTTGCAAAACCAACAATGAAAAGAATAAGCTTGTAGTGGGCTTATGGAAAACATCTCAAGACTATGAGGTGACAACCGGCCACTAACGGAAACAATTGCTTGCTTGAGATCAACGAAGAGATGAAAAACCTCACTCAACGCCAAGGATATGGAGAAATCTTGGATCATTGATAAGCACCACAAATAGCAACATTCCTTAGGGAAGGCTTTAGGTGAAATCTATACCAAGATAACTCCAAAGAAAAGATTGATGGATTTAAAATATCTCATTCTTGACAACATGTGAATCGCGAAACCTAAATGGAAACTGCCAAGAATGATATAACACAACCTCAAAAGCTAAGGTAGAAAGAATTGCACTTCGAAATGCAATAAGAAGAATACTTGAACTCCTCAAAACAAAACATGTGTTGAGCACCATGTTTATTTTAGAGTATAGCTTGCGGGTCATAACTTCAAGAGAAATCTTGAAAAACAATAGAAGAATGAAAATAATCCATGAGGAACCATCATGTAGAGCCTCCATGAAGAATTCCGGTAATAAAAGGATGATAGAAAGAAAGATAGGTTGAAACACAAGGTGAAGCCTTGCGATGATTTAGATGGAGCTTCGTGACGAGATAAAGTGGAAAACTTGGAACTCCGGAAGAGGAATTAATCACTTGGATGAAACAAGAATAAGAATTATGTTATGCGTATCCTTCACCAATATAAATTGATGACAAGCAACGGATTTGGCATACTACTTATTCTTCTTGAAAACATTAAAGAGAGAAATAGCACAACTTGGGAAGGTCTTCAACGATCCACCAGTAGGATTTGAAAACAACGAATGAATTGATACGATAATGAAGGAAGTGAAAACTTGAATGAACCGCCGTAAGAATTGAAAATGAAAGTAGCAAAGCCACAATTCACTGGGAAGAATTGGAAAACGAATGAAGATACTTGAGGGGATTTAGATACAAGAGAACGAAGAGATCATGAACTGATTAGAGGATATTTGAACGATGCACCAGTAAGTTTTGGAGAATGATAGCTACATGTTACGAATGAAGAATTATGACATGATGGCTTTCGGAGGAAAGAAATGGAAACAACTCATGAGATGCTCCGGATGGTAAGAAAAGAATTTCCACAATCAAAACAATTATGAGGATGGCATGAAGCTAGAACCATGAATCTCTGGAAGAACGGGTAAGGATTTAAGAGGAACTCTTCTTCGGTCTTCAAAATCCGAGAATGACGACGAGAAACACTACCATGAATGGTTGAGATACTCCGGGGAAATGAAAAACAAAGAGGTTGAGCCAACAAGGAAAAATAATTTGAAATTGATCTTGGAAAACATCCGACGATGAAATTCATTCTTACGTCAAACTTGGATATGAATTTGCGAATGGCTCCTGATAATTAGAAGAGTCAGGTAAGATCCTGGGAAAAGACATGTGGGTTAGGGCCCACTCAAAAGGAAACACCGTTGAACAATTTAAAAAAATGCACCGGTTGAATTAAATGGCTTGAATGGGATAACAACCTCCAGATAGCTTTAACGGATTAAGAATGGAAACACAAATCTTTTGAGATATCTTGAGCACTCCGGATATGAACTGGGCAAGTTGAATAAATAAGAGAGCCTTGGATAAGAAACTCACATGGGAAGATATGTGAAACAAAAGGAAGAGATATGATCAACACTGAAAGCTTGAGTTAAATCCACCGGAAAAGAATACGAGAATGAAGAATGATGAACTTGAAGCTCCGTTAGTATCTTCCTGAGAATCACCGGATAAGAGCATTGACGTAAAAGAATGGAGAGACTTCCCATCAATAAAAAGATACTTGATTAAGAAATCTGAGTCCTTGAAGAAAAGGGGTGGGAGGGCGGGAAAACAATGATAACTTGGGATGGATGAAACAAACGCCATTGAGAAAACTAAGAATTGACCTCGCAAATGTTGAAATGATCGGATTCACTTGAAGAGAAACACGCCGGTTGGAAAAGAATTAACATGACAATCTCGATAAACAAGAAGGATTAGCACTCTCAGAAATATGAGAACACTGCTTGAAAGGTATGGAATCAACACTTGACATTGAAGCAACTCGAATACCACAACTCAAAACAAAACAAAGGATTGGCTAGCAGAATAAGCCGGAACAAATACATATGATAGAGATTTACCCAATTCCATATCATGCATCTATCGGAAAGATATACTAGGAGCTACTTGAATTCCCACCTATAAAACTCCCGAAACTTTCTAGTTATGCAATCTGGTGTTGGGGATACAGGGGAAGCAATATATATCACACAAACTAACAATCCCTACATCCAGATGTATCCATCCGTCAACACATAACCAAGAAAACTTCGGAAATCGTGTACCTCAACCTTCGAAAAGCATCCGTTATACAAGCTATGGCAATACTCCCGAACTCCTGCCCCAGTATTGGGTGGTGTCGAGGTTATCTCACCAACAACTGCATAAAAGAGATTTTCGATGTCGGCAAAACTTAGGTATTCCAGAACTGCAACGATAAAATTATGATGACAACACCTTGGAGCTCAACTCCCCGGGACACTGCCACAACCCCTGAATGTCAGGAGGCACCAAGAACAATGTTCTCGTCAGAAGAATATCGGAACGATCCCAAGATACCCGCGTGATCCTAAAAAAAATTTAGTGAAATTTGAGGAGAGGAAAGACAAAACATCTACGTCAGGAGTCCTCACGAGAGAGACGAAGGGGGCTGAGGAGTAAAAAGAATCATACTCTATGATATATATAATCCTAAGACTGAAAAATAGTTTTCTTCTAGACTCAACAACGGCCAACAATCAAGGGGGCTCCTATGGCCGGTCGAGGCTCTGATACCAACTTGTCACGCCCAATATGCAACCCTATCCAAAAGGAACTCGAAGGTCCCACCAAGGATAGAACCGCATATTGAAACGCTTTTGCAAGGTGGATATCATTACATCAACATTACATAATAGATGGGGATACATACAAGAGGCATAAAATGCCACACGAATACAACATCACAATACATAAGAGCATCATCCGACTATGGATGAAACACAAACAGAAACTCAAACAACATCCACCCTGCTAGCCCAGGCTGCCGACCTGGAACCTATCCCCTGTTCCTAGAAGAAGAAGAAGAACTCCAAAACAAGAAAACATCGCTCTCGCATCATGATCTTCGCAAAACCTGCACCTACAACTGTTGTTGTAGTAATCTGTGAGCCACGAGGACTCAGCAATCCCATTACCATGGGTATCAAGACTAGCAAAGCTTAATGGGAAAGGAAGGGCTAAAATGGTGAGGTTGCAGCAAGGACTAAGCATATATGGTGGCTAACATACGCAAATAAGAGCGAGACGAGAGCAAATGGAACGGTCGTCAAGGTAGCAATGATCAAGAAGTGATCCTGAACTCCTGCTTACGTCAAGCATAACCCAAAAACCGTGTTCACTTCCCGGACTCCGCCAAAAAGAGACCATCATGGTTACACACGCGGTTGATGCATTTTAATTCGGATCTGGTGTCAAGTTATCTACAACCGAACATTAACAAATTCCCATCTGCCCATAACTGCGAGCATGGCTTTTGAAAGTTTATACCCTGCAGGGGCGTCCCAACTTATCCCATGATAAGCTCTCGCGATCAACGAAGGATAAACCTTCTCCCAGGAAGACCCGATCAGACTCGGAATCCCGGTTTACAAGACATTTCGACAATGGTAAAAGACGTCCAGCAAGACCGCCTGATGCGCCGACAATCCCGATAGGAGCTGCACATATCTCGTTCTCAGGGCAACACTGGTAGAACACTACGTACAACTAAAACCAGCCCTCAAGTTTCCCCGAGGTGGCGCTGCAAGTGGCTCTGGTTCGGACCAGCACTTAGAGAAGCACTGGCCCAGGGGGGCTAAAATAAAGATGACCCTCGGGTTGGCCGACCCAAGGGAAAGGTATAGGTGGTGGTGAGGCAAATGGTAAAACCAAGGTTGGGCCTTGCTGGAGGAGTTTTATTCAAAGCGAACTGTCAAGGGGGGTCCCATAAATCACCCAACCGCGTAAGGAACGCAAAATCCGGGAACATAACACCGGTATGACGGAAACTAGGGCGGCAAGAGTGGAACAAAACACTAGGCATAAGGCCGAGTCTTCCACCCTTTACCAAGTATATAGATGCGTTAATTAAATAAGAGATGTTGTGATATCCCAACATAATCCTGTCCACCTTGGAGCAATCTTCAACTTCACCTGCAACTAACAACGCTATAAGAGGGGCTGAGCAGAAGCGGTAACATAGCCAAGCAATGGTTTGCTAGGAAGGGTGACAAGGTTAGAGGCTGACAACAATTTGGGAGGCTTGATAAACAGGTGATGGGTGGCGCAGCAAAGCGATAGAACGAAGCAACTAGCATAGCAATGATAGTAGTGAGATCTAGGGTAGCACTCATCTTGCCTGAAATCCCGCAAGGAAGAAGAACGAGTCCATGAAGAAGACGAACGGGACTAGTCGAATGAATCCTCACAATCGCAACATTACTGGAACTAAGAAGCAACACCGGAAAGAAACAAACAACATGGTAAATGCACAAGCATAAACATGGCATGATTCACAAACAAGTAGGATGCATGTCCGGTTTAATGAGCATTGGCATGGCAAAGTGCAACAAACAATACTACAAGTTAACTGGAGCTCAATATGCAACGAGTTGCATATTCACAAAACACCACATTGACATATTTAGTTTGATCTCGTTTAAGCTACCAAACAATATTAAATGTTGTTAAACATGTCTAGAGGTGAAGCATAATTAAACTACATATCTAGGCAAGTTTAAATGAGGCCGGAATAACAAACAACAATTCTGAAAAATCCCCATATGCAATTTATGAATTCGGTACTGTTCTTCCTATAACATAATTTTAAAGTTTTTAAACAACAAAACAAAATGCACCAAGTTAATCTATGCAATTTTCTAGCCCATCTACATATAAAGAACATTAAATTTGGAGTTACGGTTATTAAGTTATGAAATAAACTATTTTAACATGTCATTTGTCCAAAACAATGCAAACAACAATTTTAATCAGTTTGAACATGGATGAAAGTTGCATATTGTTAAAGAACATGAAAAACTGAGCAAGATGCATATATGACATGTTTCATTTGGATGCATGGATATTTAGTTATGAGCATTTTAAACTGATGGCATTACTATAAATTAGAATGCACTTGAAAATGGTAATATGCACAGAGTGGAAAAAAAATGCACGGGCCGGATTCAACGCACTGTGCAAGCCCGGTAGCAGATCGGACCCATTGTGTGTGAGAGAGAATAAGCAGGGCAATAAAAAGAAATAGGTGGCACCTCAGATTCGAACTCCAAACCTCCTGGTTGGATAGTTGCTGCGCTAGCCACTCAGCTAGGTATGAGTTGGTGATAAAACGAGCTCCCAGGCTCTTTTGAACTACTCAGGAACAGGTCGAGCTTGGCCATGGCTGCACGGCGACAACCGACAGCGAGGGCAAGCAAAAGCGATGGCCGTTGGGGTTATGAACCTGCGGCGGGCGTGCGAAAACAGAAGAAGGTGCACGCGTGCTTGCGGAGATCTGCGGGAGGTGCTGGAGCATAAGCCTCGAGCAGAAGCTCGTCCCGGCCGAGGCACGACGTGCGACCATGCGGCAGCTGCTGGGCGTGAGCGAAGAAAAACTGGTAGGGACGCGAGCATGGCGCGGGTGCGGACAAAGGAGGGGGTGCACTGCAAGATGCGCGCGTACATGCAGGGCTGTGTGCAGGCATGATCCTGCAGCCATGGCGGTGAAGCACAGCGAGTCGGAAGCTACAGCAGAGTTATGCAAGGCGTGCGGACGAGGTGGGCAAGCTGTTGTGCATGATGCGGCTGCTGTGGATGTGCGCATGGTGTGTGTGATATGCGGGAGGGGTGTGAGTGCGTGGAGCTCGTGGACGAGCAGAAGCTTGCCTCGGTCATGGTGGTGGCGAGACGAAGCAAGGCCACGGGCTCGCAATCGAGCGCGGCCGTGCGTGTGAGAGGATCCAGAGCGGGTGCGAAGCGTCAGGAACCATGGCGACTACTTCAACTACACAACAAAATTCAGAACTCGTCAGAGCATCGAGAACACGAAGATGGCATGGATCTAGCGACTACTCCGGTGATCGAATCGCTATCCAAAAGAGCAGAGATGGAGTTGGGTATACCTAGTATACCTGTGACATGAGGATGCGGTCGCGGACGCAGAATATAGACGGAGAGGAGGCGAGGAACTCCGGTGGACTTGTTGTCCGCGAAGAAGACGAAGCACAGGACGAAGAGGACGTTGGGGAAGGCGTCCTCGGGCTCGGATCGGCGTCAGAACGGACTCGGGGAGGTGTTGCGGTGCTCGGGGTCGAGGGAGGGGAGGCTGGCAATGCTCCTACTCTGGTTTTGAGCTCTTGCTTGAGCCGGCCATGGTGGCTGCAGGGAGGAGATGGAGCGGGGAGGAGCTGCCCTCCTGGGTGGCGGCGGTGAAGGAAAACAAGTGGGAGAAGGGGAAACCCTAGGGCGTGGCTGCTGGCTTAAAAGTTGGGGAGAAGACGGCGCGACCTCGGCGTTCGTGAAGCTCATGGCGCGAGCGCGAGTGCTCTGTCTCTTGAATAGAGACGGCGATGCAACGGGGCAGGTGGCCGTGAACAGAGCTGGGCCAGGTGGGCTGCATGGGAGGTGAGCTGGGCTGCGGCTGCTAGGCTAGATGGGTCGTGGCTCGGCTGGAGCAGCACTGCTGCGTTGGTGCTGGACTGCATTGCTGCTGCTGGAAGCTGGGCTCTCTCTCTCCCTCTTATTCTTTCTTTTCTCAATTTCCTCAAACAGAAAATAAGAGAGAAAAGCTTAGAGATAAAGGGAAGGCATGAGAGAGATATGAGAATATAACTTGAGTCCAGAATTTGTACAGAATTTTGATAAATTGCTTTGGGCATTTTTAAGGATAGAAAAGTAATTCAAGTTTGAATTAAATTCAAACTTGAGCCATTTTTGAACCCAACCAAATCAACTCCAAATGAGATAAAATTTGACATAGAGGTATAAGGCATTGAGTAAAATCACCAGGAAATGAATGAACATTAATGGAGGAGGGAATAATGTCACTTGCAAAAACATGAAGGAAGAAGGAAGGGAGAGGTGATGATACATGGGCATATGGCTTGAGAGAGATAGCAAGGGCTGATGCACACACAACATGATGAGCATGATGAGCATGATGAAATGCAAAATGACAAGGGTACAATGCAACATAACATGTGAGATTGGGATGGTGCACGGAGCAAATATATGAGGCACTCAACATGATCATGGCATAAACATATAGGAATGAAATATGCAACAATAATTATGATAATGCAACAAACACAATAACCACACGGCAGCAACTAAAATAAAAGGAAGGCAACTAGAGCATCGGTCTCGGGGCGTTACAAGTATGGAGCCCCGTGGGGCCGTGCAACAGACTATGATCCCCTAATTATTGTGCTACATTCATTGTCCCTGTGTTGCATTATGGTGCCGATGTGATGTGCATGCCCGTAGGAACAACTTAGCTCGGGACACTTGCAGTAGCTTCCGCCTTGCGAGGTGCTTGCTTGAGGCCTCGCCGGGCGCCTTAAGAGCTGCAAAAAATCCGTTGTGAGAATCATTTCCGAACCTTGGTTGTGAGAGTTGGCGGCCATGGACTGGTGCTTTGTGTCACGATGCCCGAGGGGCATGGACTGGGAGGGGTGCTCCCGCTGCAAACTCGAACGAGAGAGCCTCGTGAAAAACAGGTGAGGAAGGGCTCACGAGGGCGCCCGCGCAGCCCCCTCGCGAGGTTTGTGAGAGAGAGAGCGAGCCAGACAAAAGCCGAGAACCGAGAATTGGGGCAAAAGACAGCAAACAACACTAGAAGCAACCTCAAAAAAGGTTCCAACAGGGGAGAACAAACCAACTGCAGAAAGCAAATTAAAAGCCGCGTCCGGCACCTAGTCTAGTCTTCGACGTCTTCTCACCAGCGCGGAGCTAAGTGCTGCCACTGGGCGTGGGCGGGAGCCCCCGAGGCCTGAGGGCGGCACTCCAGAGACTCCGGGGCGTGTACAACCCCAACTCATTATTACGTGAGAGTGTCACGAGCAACGAGCTTCAGAGGCACCGGGCCTTCTTCACAGGCATTCGGCCTTTCTTCGGGCGGCGAGCTTCACAGGCACCGGGCCTTCTTCACAGGCACTGGGCCTTTCTTCGGGCGGCAAGCTTCACAGGCACCGGGCCTTCTTCCCAGGCATTGGGCCTTTCTTCGAGGGTAGAACTTCCGGAGGTGCTGAATGTTCCAAGAGTTTGGGATGGGCACCCTCTCCTGAGTCTCCAGGCGCGCGGTGCCAGGCCTGGAAACATGGACAACCTTGAATGGGCCCTCCCACATGGGTGAGAGCTTATGTAGCCCTTCCCTAGAGAGAAGCCGCCTGAGTACGAGGTCACCTACCTCGGAGTCCTGGGGCAGATGTTGCGGAAATGATACTGCCGCAGCACCTGCTGGTATCTTGCTGCTCGTAGTACGGCTTCTCGACGACGCTCCTCCCCCAGCACGAGATCCATCCCCCGCATGGCGTCCTTTTTTGCTTCATCAAACGCTAGGATCCATGCGGAGCAACGCCTAACCTCGTGCGGGAGGATCGCCTCTGCTCCGTAGACGAGGAAGAACGGGGTCTCGCCAGTCGACTTGGTGGCGGCAGTGCGGATGGACCACAGCACGGACTGGAGCTCATCATACTAGCCCCTGCCGCAGCCCTCTATCTTCCTTTTGAAGGTCCTGGTTTTGAGGCCCTTTAGGACCGCCGCGTTGGCGCGCTCGGCCTGGCCGTTACTCCGGGGGTGTGCCAACGAAGCGTAGCATATCTACGTTCCAATGTTAGCACAATATGTTTTGGAGAGATTGCTGGTGAACTGCGAGTCGGTGATGATGCGATTAGGGACCCCAAACCGGCTCACGAGGCCCTTGATGAACTTGACTGCAGAACCAACTGGGATGGTGCAGACGGCTTCCACCTCCACCCACTTGGTGAACTTGTCGATGGCGACGTAGAGGTAGCATTAGCCCCCAGGCGCTCGAGGAAACGGGCCCAAGATATCCAGCCCCCAGATCGCGAACGGCCATGAGAGTGGGATGGTCTGCAAGCCCTAAGCTGGCTGATGGATCTGCTTGGCGTGGAAGTGGCAGGCCTCGCATGACCTCACCAACTCAGCTGCGTCGTTGAGTGTTGTGGGCCAGTAGAACCCGTTGTGAAATGCTTTGCCGACGAGGGTCCGTGATGATGAGTGGTGTCCGCAATCTCCACCGTGTATGTCAGCCAGCAACTCCTTCCCCTTTTCCCTGGAGATGCAACGCAGGGAAACATCATTTGACCGCTTCCGGTAGAGCTCTCCGTCTTGGATGAAGTAGGCTGTGGCCTGCCGGGCCACCTGTTCCGCGTCCTCCTCTTTCTCTGGCAGCGTCCCTTGCATCAGGTAGTCCTTGAATTCTGTGGTCCAGCACCCCTCCTGAAGCTCCAACGCCAGGAGTAAGCATGCTCCCGAGGTTGGGCCATAGGCCGGGGCTCCTGTGGAAGGAGGCTGAGGGAGTTCCTCCCAAGATTGCACTGTGCTTGACAGCGACGGCGCTGCCGATGGCTTGAAGAGCCGTTCCTCGAAAGTGCCAGGCTCCTGAGGCAGCCGCCTGAATGCCCTCCTGATGATGTCATCAGCTTCTTGGTTGTCGCCGCGGGGCACATGCTGCAACTCCAACCCCCAAAACTGCTTTTCCATCCTGCGCACCTCCGCAAGATACGCTTCCATGTGCTAGTCCTTCGGCTCGTACACCTTGTTGGAGAAGTTGACGAGGAGTTTTGAATCACCCTTGATGATGAGGCGCTTCACCACCAATGATGTTGCAGCTTTCAAGCCTGCTATGAGGCCCTCGTATTCTGCTATGTTGTTGGAGACCTTCGCGCCATGCTGGAAACAGAGCTGCACGGCGTAATAGAGCTTGTCCTGAGTGGGGGATATAAGCACTACACCAGCCCCCGCGCCGTGCCGTGAGAATGCTCCATCGAAGTACATGACCCAGCCATCTGGTGCCTCGCTTCCTGGGGAAAGTGATTGATCCTCGCCTGCCTCGAGCCCCGGGGCCTCAGTCCATTCTGCCACAAAATCTACAAGTGCGGCTCTCTTGACGACCCTGGTTGTGCTGAATTCCAACTAAAACGCTTGCAACTCAATGTTCCATTCGGCAACCCTTCCAGCTGAGTTGGGGCTCCTGAGTACCCTTTCCAATGGGTAGGCCGAGACGACCTTGATGGGGTGACCTTGAAAGTAGTGTCGCAGCTTACGCGAGGCCACCAGCAGCGCAAGCAAGAGCTTCTGAGGCATGGGGTATCATTCCCTTGCATCCCGCAGCACCGTGATGACGAAATACATCGGATGCTCGATGAGGGTGGCTGCGCTGACGAGGTCCGTGCCCTCCGGAGAGTTAGGTGCCTCCTGAGACGATGGAGCCCCTCATGGCTGCCTGGTGCGGCCTCCTCAGCCCTAGGGCGTCTCCCTGCTGAAGCTGGTCTCCATCTACCGAGGTTGTGGCCTTCGCGAAGCCTTCTTGGTCTTGTGCTGCCACGACCTGGGCCGTGGCCAATCGTGACACAGCCTTGACCTGGCGCTCTTCCCGAACTGCCACTAGAGTTGCACTGGCGGAGTAGGGTGTGGCGGTGAGGTAGAGCACCAGGGGCTCGAGAGGGCGTGGCGCCACCATCACAGGAGGGTTGGTCAGATACTTCCTGAGGTCTTGGAACCCTTGGTCGGCCTCATGTGTCCATTCAAATGGGCCCTTCTTCTTCATCAGCTTGAAGAAGGGCAGGGCTCGCTCCCCCAGCTTGGAGATGAAGCCTCCTAACACGGTTACGCGCCCAGCTAGCTTCTACATCTCTCTGAGGGTTTGCGGCAGACTCATGTCTTCGATCGCCTTGACCTTCTCCGGGTTGGCCTCGACCCCCCTGTGGGACACGAGGAAGCTCAGAAGCTTGCCGGAAGGAACCCAAACACGCACTTCTCCGGGTTGAGTCGCAGGTCCACTTCGCGGAGGCTCGCGAAGGTCTCTTCCAAGTCCTGGATCAAGGTCTTCGCCCCCTGAGACATCACCACAATGTCGTTGATGTAAGCCTCGGCATTTTTCCCGAGCTGCCGGCCTAAGGCGATGTGCATCAGCCGCTGGAAGGTTGCACCCGCATTGCGCAACCCGAAAGGCATGTAGGTGTAGCAGTACACCCCACATGGGGTTAGGAAGGTTGTCTTCTCCACGTCTTCTACCACCATCTTGATTTGGTGATAACCCGAAAACGCATCCAGGAAACACAGCAGGTCGCACTCGGCGGTGGAGTCGACAATTTGGTTGATGCGAGGGAGTGGAAACGGGTCTTGAGGGCAGGCCTTGTTGAGGTTGGTGAAGTCGACACACATGCACTCCTTCCCCCCTTTTTTGGCACAACAACAGGGTTTGCCAGCCATTCGGGGTAGTGAACCTCGCGAATGACACCTGCTGCCTCTAGCTTGCGGGTTTCTTGGATGATGAAGGCCTGCTTCTCGGTGGACTGCTGATGACACACAAGTATAGGGATCTACCATAGTCTTTTTGATAAGTAAGAGTGTCGAACCCAACGAGGAGCAGAAGGAAATGACAAGCGGTTTTCAGTAAGGTATTCTCCGCAAGCACTAAAATTGTAGGTAACAGATAGTTTTGTGATAAGATAATTTGTAATGGGTAACAAGCACTGAAAGTAAATAAAGTGCAGCAAGGTGGCCCAATCCTTTTTGTTTCAAAGAACAAGCCTGGACAATTTCTTATAATGAGAACAGGGCTGCCGAGGACACATGGGAATTATCGTCAAGCTAGTTTTCATCACGCTCATATGATTCGCGTTCGGTACTTTGATAATTTGATATGTGGATGGACCGGTGCTTGGGTACTGCCCTTTCTTGGACAAGCATCCCACTTATGATTAACCCCTATTGCAAGCATCCGCAACTACAAAAGAAGTATTAAGGTAAACCTAACCATAGCATGAAACTAATGGATCCTAATCAGCCCCTTACGAAGCAACGCATAAACTAGGGTTTAAGCTTCTGTCACTCCAGCAACCCATCATCTAGTTATTACTTCCCAATGCATTCCTCTAGGCCCAAATAATGATGAAGTGTCATGTAGTCGACGTTCACATAACACCACTAGAGGAGAGACAACATACATCTCATCAAAATATCGAACGAATACCAAATTCACATGACTACTAATAGCAAGACTTCACCCATGTCCTTAGGAACAAACGTAACTACTCACAAAGCATATTCATGTTCATGATAAGAGGAGTATTAATATACATGAAGGATCCGAACATATGATCTTCCACCAAGTAAACCAATTAGCATCAACTACAAGGAGTAATCAACACTACTAGCAACCCACAAGTACCAATTTGTGGTTTTGATACAAGATTGGATACAAGAGATGAAGTAGGGTTTTGAGAGGAGATGGTGCTGGTGAAGATGTTGATGGAGATTGACCCCCTCACGATGAGAGGATCGTTGGTGATGATTTCCCACTCCCGGAGGGAAGTTTCCCCGGCAGAACAGCTCCACCGGAGCCCTAGATTGGTTCCGCCAAGGTTCCGCCTCGTGGTGGCGGAGTTTCGTCCCGTGAGCTTGCTTCTGATTTTTCCAGGGTAAAAGCCTTCATATAGCAGAAGACAGGCACCGAAGGGCCACCAAGGGGCCCAGGAGACAAGGGCGCGCCCAGTAGGGGGGGCGCCCCCCACCCTCCTGGCCAAACTGTGGGCCCCCTCTGGTATTTTCTTTGCTCAATAATTCTTACTAATTCCAAAAATGACTTCCGTGGAGTTTTAAGATTTTTGAAGTTGTGTAGAATAGGTTTCCAATATTTGCTCCTTTTCCAACTAGAATTCCAGCTGCCTGCATTATCCCTCTTCATGATAAACCTTGTAAAATAAGAGAGAATATCCATAAGTATTGTGACAGAACGTGTAGTAACAGCCCATAATGCAATAAATATTGATATAAAAGCATGATGCAAAATGGATGTATCAACTGCCGCCTTGCTTTCTGCTTCACGGGGTGTACATTGGGGCACACATTCAGGTGATGCTCAATCACCTGCCTTGGGACCCCCGCTAGCTGCTTGGGTTCCCATGTGAACACTTCCTTGTTCGAGAGCAGGAATTTCACCTCTTGGTTGGGGTCGAGATTGGCACCTATGGTGAAGGTGGCGCCGGAGGAACCATCCTCCTCAACTGGTACCTGTTTGGTCTCCGCCTTGTCTTGGGTGAACAGCTACTTCTTCTTTGTCGGTGCAGCCCCCTTGGCCTTGGAGGTGTTCGTGCCGGCAGGCTATGCTACGGCGGCTCTTTTGAGGGCGAGCTTGAGCGCTAGCAGAGTGTCCTTGGTACCTCCAACTATGGTAAGGACGCCGCTGCTCCAAGGCATCTCCACGAGGTTGTAGGCCGGATGGGTCGCTGCGATGAACTGAGCCAAGGCGGGGTATCCGAGGATGTCGTTGTAAAGGAGGCCGATGTGGGCGATGTCAAAGTTTACCGGCTTTGTGCAGAAGTTCTCGCGGGTGCCGAAGGTCACAGGGAGGCGGATCTGCGGCAGGGAGCTGGAGGAACCGCCTCCGACGTCCGAGAAGGGCTTGCTGGGTTGGAGCCGTTCTAGCGGTACATGGAGGAGGCTGAAGGCCTCCACCGAGAGCATGTTGAGTCCGGCGCCGCCGTCGATGAGGGTCTTGGTGACGGCCACCTGGCAGATGGTGGGCATGCAAAGCATTGGGAGTGCACCCGCGCAGGCGGTGTTGACGGGGTGATCGTCCGAGTTGAAGGTCAGGTCGGCTTTGGGTGCCACCCAACCAGGGGGAGCTACTGGCCGCATGAGGGCGGCGCTGATCTGACAGAAGAACGGCTTGGCGTGGTGGTCTGAGGGTGGCGCCTGCGAGCCACCAAGGAGAGCTGCAACGACCAGGGGCACCGGCGCAGCGTACTGGGTGAGGAAGAGGTTGCGCAGCTCCTCCCGGGAGGCCACAGAAGATGTTGGCAGGTTGAGCAGCCAAACGTGTGGGACGTCGGTGAGGGCCATGGAAAACCAGTTGGCGATGACCTTGTCGTCACCTCCGGCCTTGAGGACGGCCTCCTCATTGTCGGTGGGAAACGACACCTATGGGATCACTGGAATCCCTACTACGGTTGCTGGGCGCGGGGATCGTGAGAAGAGCGGGACTAGTAGACAACACAAAGGGGATTTACCCAGGTTCGGGCTGCAAAGATGCGTAAAACCCTATGATCATGCTTTGGTGGATGTATTTAGTGTTCTTGAGCTCATGAACTAGCTCTAGGTGCTGTGAGGTTCAGAAGAGCCGAATCCTTCTCCAGTGCGCCATGGGCCTCCTTTTATAGGAGAAAGGGGCAGCCACAGTGGCACACAGGAGGTGGAAAGTGCTACAGTGCTATGAGCTTATCGCTGGTATTACAGGACAAAGCGCATTTAATGCGAGGCTTAGGTGTCCCTTCACTTTATTAGGGACGGGAGCGAGGCCCGGCCCGTCCGTTGCCGCTCCTCCTTGCTTTGACACGCGCCCTGGCCAGTGATCCATGCGGTGCCATGTAGGCAGGCAGGCAGCTGAGGTGGTGCGATGGTGGAGCCTCCACGAAGGGCTGCATGTTGCCACGCAGGTGCCTGCCCAGCTGGTTGGGTCGGTAGCTGCATGCGAACGGCAGCGGAGTCTTGGCTGGCGTGGGCCTAGCAGTGGCCCCGCTGGCGCGCTTGGCGAGGGTCTTGTCGGGTGGCCCGGCAAGGATCTTGCCATGGCGTGCTGGCGTCCCCGGCAAGGATCTTGCCGGGGGTCTTGTGGGTTTCTTCGGTGAGGATGGTTGCCTTCCTATCCTCATTTGATCTTGACTATTCTTTGTCTTCACAAAGATCTGCATGCCACCACGGAGGTGCCTCCCGAGCCTTGTCCAATGCGTTCGTTTAGCGTTGGTGGGCTCAAAGGTGGCTCACTCCGCTGGTGTGGGCGAGCTGCCCTGGCAAGGGTCTTGCCGGGGCCGCTAAGGCTGCCCTGGCAAGGGTCCTTGCCGGGGAAACCTGCTTCGTCCATCCAATCTTTGTGGGCTTGGTCCTTGTCGTTGCTTTTTTTGTCTTGAGCCTTCAGCTTCTCTCCAGCTTCCCTTTCCTGCCCTGTTATGCGTGGCCGCGGCGGGTGGCTCTGACTGCCCGTGCACAAGTAAAGGGGTCAAAAGGAGAGCCCCTACTTTTGTACACCGACAAGAGCCCTCGGGCCTGGGCCATACTTAAGCGCAGCACGTTGTTGGGCCAGGCCCAGAATGGTGTGCGGGCAGTTGGCGCGGATTTTTACCACGGTAATTGTTCCGTCCGCTGCGCTTCCCCATGACCCGCGTTGAAAGCGCGACGTGGGGGTCATGTGCGCGCGTGTGACGTGGGAGGCATGTGTGGGCTTGTGTCCGCACGCATGCATCATATCGTAGTTAATGGGAAAGGAGGTGGCCCGCGCCTTCCCCGTAAAAAGGAATAACCGTGGGCGCGCTGCTCACTTTACCCCCCCCCCTTGCGCCTTCCTCCAATCTTAGATTCGCCGCCCCCTTTCTTCCTTCTTCTCGAGCCTCTCTTCCTTCGTCCATCGCTGCCGTGCCTCTGCCATCCCCTGCTCCTTCGCTTCCCATCGTCGCTATGGCGCCCAAGTCCACAAAAAGCAAGGGAGCAGTGAAGGACACCGGGGTGTCGGAGCAGCCGGAGAGCGAGCTGGTGGCGCGACGGGCACAGTCCGCCTACCTTCCCCTTGACGGTCGGCGTGCCTGAGCTCCAGGAGATGTTCAAGGACCTGTGGGGAGTGAAGACGGGGGGAGAGAAGACGGGGCACCCAGCCATGCACGTCGTCCCTGCCAGCGTCGGGCCCTCCCCAAATCGGTACCCCTTCTTCTTCGACTATTTCTCTTGCGGGCTCTGTCCCCCCTTTTCAGATTTCTTCAAGGATATCATGCACACCTATGGCTTCCGCCTCTTGGCTTTCACCCCGAATGCCATGGTGTGTATGGCCCTCTTCGCACATCTCTGCGAGGGCTTCGTCGGGGTGCACCCCAGTACGGCGCTCTTCCGCCATTACTTCTCCCCTCAGATTCAGAAAGCGGGCGCCATCGCTGGCTGCGTTGCCTGGATCCCGAGGGCCAAGGGGGCATACCTGGACGATGCCACGAAGGAGAGGTGGGAAGAATGGCGGGGCCGGTGGTGCTGGATTGAGGAGGAGGACCCTCCTGCATTCTGCGCGGTTCGCCAGAAGCCGCCGGTCCATGGCGGCGATTGGGGCGACGTCGACGCTGACGACGCGAAGCTTACGGTCGCCACCACCAGGATTCTTCGGCTCATCCAGGCTGGGATCACCCTTGAGATGATCTGGGCGGACTTAATCCGCCGGCGGATCGCCCCTCTGCACGACAAGGGGAGGCCGGCCTAGCTCTTTGTGAACGTCGCCGACATCATGAGGCTCCGCCATGGCCTCGACAACAACCTAACAGTGCTGAGGCACACCCACTTGTGCCAACGGATCTTCCGGCTCGAGGTCGACGACGAGGGCGAGGTCGAGCGGTCAGGCAAGCTTGCCAGGGCCACCGCGAAGGCCGGCAAGGTCGACAAGGAGCCCGTTTTCAAGCTGCCGGCGGGAGTGGTCCCGCTGAGCAACAACTCTCACTGGAACGAGATCATTGCCATGATGCCGCTCTTCAACTCGCATGGCCTTGACCGGAACTGGGTTGAGCCGGACGGGCTCGTGGTGCAGGAGTTCTTCGACACCTTGCATGAGGTGTACATCACCGCTGAGCCGCGGCTTATCCAGGACACCTCTCGGGCAGAGCTAGACTATATCGCCGCCAGGGTGGAGGAGGCGAGGCTTGCCGAGGAGGAGGCAAAGCTTGTTAGGGAGGCCGGCAGCACCGGCGGCGTGGTGGACAAGGCCGCAGCTGAGGCGGAGGAGGGGGAGCTCGCCCGGTGGGCAGCAGCCGTTGGGGAGGCCAGCGGCGCCGACACCGGGGCTCCCCTCGTTGAAGACGCCGCCGATGGGTCATCAGAGGAGAGGACGCGACTATCGATCCCCCGATCACCGAAAAAAGGCGGGTCCTGTGGCGGGCCACCTCCGGCGAGCCGGTCCGCCTCGATCGGGCCGTGCAGCTGCGGCAAGCCCAGGAAGCGCCCGTGCGCCAGACGAGGGCAGTGGTGATGAAGAAAACGGTGAAACTCGTGGCGTCGAAGAAGAGGACATCTACTTCTTTGTCGTCCAAGCGCGCCCGGACGCCATCGCCTTCCCCCTCGCCAGCAAACATCGGAGCGGGGATTGTGTTTGACTTCGGGCCCTTTAGCCCGGAGAGAGATCCCGCGCCTCTCAGCCCGGAGAGAAAAAGGAAAGCAACAGAGGAGGAGGAAGAGAATGAAGAGTAAGCTTCTGCTTTCCTCCCTCATTCCTTACGCTTCCCCTGATGGTGTTGCTCACTTGTCTTCATCTTCCAGGGATGTGGAGACGCTGGCCCAGAGGATAAAGAGGGCCAGGATTTCGGCGAGTGGCCAGCCCCCGGCACGCACCTCCAGTACGCCACTGGTGGTGTCGAGCAGCCCGGACAGCAGCCCCCAGCCCAGCCCCCAGCATGAGTCCACCACTTATCCTTTGTCAATGTGCACAACTGCACAACGCTTTGGTACTGACCCTGCCATGGATGTAGGAGGGGAGCAACACCAAGGGGAGCCGCAGAGGGCTTCTCCCATCGTGCCGCCCTTGTCGACCACGCCGCCCCGAGGGGCGTCCCCAGCAAGGGCACCAAGCGCCGAGGCCATGCACATGAAGGAGGAGGGGGAGAACACGGTTGCCGGTGGCTTCGCCTCGATGCCAGACCTTGGCGGAGAAGGGACTTCTGCCTCACGGCCCGGCACGGGTAAGC
This sequence comes from Triticum aestivum, assembly GCF_018294505.1. Lineage (NCBI taxonomy): Eukaryota > Viridiplantae > Streptophyta > Magnoliopsida > Poales > Poaceae > Triticum > Triticum aestivum. The sequence continues at coordinate 353,785,432 of NC_057798.1, forward strand.
CACTCGCTCTCCACTTCTGCTTGCATTCTTTTTTGTTTCCTTACTGGCTTTCGATCTTGGCTCTGTCCTGTCTCCTTCTTGGCGTCCAGACCCCTCCTCAGAGGACGTCGACACCACCATCAAGGGAGTCGCCATAGATGCCACGCCGGAGGCGGAGAAGATTGCTGCCGAGGAGAGCGCCAGGGGCGCCGCCGAGGATGCCGCCAAGGGGCCCGCCGAAGAGCCCGGCAAGGGGCCTGCCGAGGGAGCCGGTAAGGCCACCGCCGAGGAGGTGGTGTTTGACGACCTGCCCTCCTCCTCCGCTGCCTCTGGCTCTGGTAGGTACCGGAGGGTAAGCGACAACCTCTTCGTCCATCTCCTTGGCGCGTCGAGCACCAGGGCTCCCTTTGATGAAGAGGTGTTTGACGAGGAGGTGCTTGCCGCCACCGGGCTCGAGGTCGTCGATGAGCCGGGCATCGGTGGTGTCGGCTCCCAGGAGGAGCAGCTGCTCTAGGCCATGGGTGCCAGCTTCCAGAAGCTTCAGGCGCTCCATCGCGCCCGTCTAGACAAGGCCAAGTCCAGGACGGCTATGGTGGAGAAGGCGGAGGAGGACTTTGGGGGTGCGTCGCTGAGGCGCAGGACTGGTTTCGCCAGGCCCAGGACGAGCTGAAGGCCGCCTAGGGTGAGCTGGCCAACCGTGAGGTGGAGCTCGCCCTGAAGCTGGCCGACGTCGAGAAGGCCCAAGAGACGGCGAAGAGGTTGGCCGACAAAGCCGAAGCCGCTTGGACCCAGCACGAGGCCGCGCTGAAAACCCAGGATAAGGACCTTGCCATGCGTGAGGAGAAGCTTGCCGCCATGCTCCGCGGCAAGGACGAAGAGGTGGACAAGCTCGTCCTGCAGCGGACCCAAGAGCTGGAGCGGAGGCATCAGGAAGCACTAAATGCCCAGGCTCAGGCCCACACCGGCAGGGTGAAGGAGCTGGAGGGGCAAGCTCTGAAGCTGGCCCAGGAGAAGGATACTCTCAATGGCGCCCTGACGGTGGCGTAGGGCGAGGTCATTAGCAAGGCTGGAGAACACTCTGAAGCAAACATCTCCATCAAAGATCTCAAGCTGAAGCTGGGAGAGCTCGAGGAGATGCTGTCGGAGGCCAAAACCCGGTAGGGGATCCTAACCAAGGAGCTGGAGATGGAGAAGCAGCTGCTGATGAACGAGACCGCCAACCTCAAGGACCACGAGGAGGGCGAGAAACGTTGGCTCGAGCGCCTTGTCGTCATCGCAAACTCGGCTGCTGATCAGCTGGCCATTATGGGGATGCCAGAGATGAGGTACGCCCCGGAAGCGAGCCTGAGCCCGAATGCCAACCTGACCATATACTTTGAGAAGGTCGTCAGCACCCTGAAGCGGCTTCACTCCAACCGGGCGGCCGCCCTGGTCGAGGAATCCCGGATACTCTACCGGGGGACCATGACCAGGGTGCTCACCAAGATTGTGCACTAGCACGCAGACCTCGATTTCAAAGTTGTGCTGAAGAGCTTGCCGGAGGATGCCGACATCGCGGCGCTCCGCGAGCGTATCCAGCCCATCCTCAACCGCATCGACAAAGAGGTTGGAGGGCCAGCGTCAGGACTAGGCACCCCATTCTCCGTCGCCGCTGCAGGTTCATGACCAAGACAATGCTATCTTTAGTTAGAACCGTGGCGGCAATTTGTGTAATATAACTCTATAATGCCCCTGAAATTATGCATGTTATTTTCATGTTCGATTCTCCTTTGTATGTCCACCCCACGTCGACCGGGTAGGCTTGCCGGCACATAAACCCAGGGTGGCGCCCTGAGGGTGGATCCTCATTAGCCTGCCGGGTGTGCTTGTTGCTGGGCAAAGCACCTTACCACCATTGGCGCGGCCGCTCGATCTGTCGAGCTTGACTCGAGTCAGAACCGAGAGTTTTGCCGATGGCGAAAGGCTACCCTGCCGCTCTTGACGCGGCCACTTGAACTATTGAGCGGACTCGAAACAGAACAAGGGCGTTGCCGATCGCAGGAGGGCCCCTCTGCGTACAAGCTCTCCATACATAGGCCGAACCGTCGAGGATAATAACCTTAGATTCAAGGAGAAAACTTAAAATTCAGCATGACTTAGCTCTCTCGTCGCCGCCTCGGCGTCCTTCGCACCAACGGGCAGCGCCGCCTTCTTGGCCGCCTTCTCCGCAGGAGCCGTGGCAATGAAGAACAACTAGGTCGACTGCTAGGCCAGATTCTCACAATTGCGCCCCCTACCTGGCGCACCAAAGATGTCGATGGGAAACGACACATATGGGATCACTGGAATCCCTACTACGGTTGCGGGGCGCGGGGATCATGAGAAGAGCAGGACTAGTAGACAACACAAAGGGGATTTACCCAGGTTCGGGCTGCAAAGATGTGTAAAACCCTACGATCCTGCTTTGGTGGATGTATTTAGTGTTCTTGAGCTCTTGAACTAGCTCTAGGTGTTCTGAGGTTCGAAAGGGCCGAATCCTTCTCCAATGCGCCAAGGGCCTCCTTTTATAGGCGAAAGGGGCTGCCACAGTGGCACACAGGAGGTGGAAAGTGCTGTAGCGCTATGAGCTCATCGCTGGTATTACAGGACAAAGCGCATTTAATGCGAGGCTTAGGTGTTCCTTCACATTATCGGGGACGGGAGCGAGGCCCGCCCCGTCCATCACCGCTCCTCCTTGCTTTAACATGCGCCCTGGCCAGCAATGCATGCGGTGCCATGTAGGCAGGCAGGCAGCTGAGGTGGCGCGATGGTGGAGCCTCCACGAAGGGCTGCATGTTGCCACGCAGTTGCCTACCCAGCTGGTTGGGTCGGCAGCTACATGCAAACGGAGCCGGAGTCTTGGCTGGCGTGGGCCTGGCAGTGGCCCCGCTGGCGCGCTTGGCGAGGGTCTTGTCGGGTGGCCCGACAAGGGTCTTGCCGGGTGGCCCGGCAAGGGTCTTCCCGTGGCGCGCTGGCGTCCCCGGCAAGGGTCTTGCCGTGGCGCGCTGGCGTCCCCGGCAAGGATCTTGCCAGGGGTCTTGTGGGTTTCTTCGGTGAGGATGGTTGCCTTCCTATCCTCATTTGATCTTGACTATTCTTTCTCTTCACAAAGATCTGCATGCCACCACGGAGTGCCTCCCGAGCCTTGTCCAATGCATTTGTTTAGCATTGGTGGGCTCAAAGGTGGCTCACTCAGCTGGTGTGGGCAAGCTGCCCCGGCAAGGGTCTTTTCAGGGCCGCTGAGGCTGCCCCCGCTAGGGTCCTTGCCGGGGAAACGTGCTTCGTCCATCCGATCTTTGTGGCCTTGGTCCTTGTCATTCTTTGTTTGTCTTGAGCCTTCGGCTTCTCTCCAGCTTCCCTTTCCTGCCCTGTTATGCGTGGCCGCGGCGAGTGGCTCTGACTGCCCGTGCACAAGTAAAGGGGTCAAAAGGATAGCCCCTTCTTTTGTACACCGACACTCGTATGCCAGCAGGAAAACCAGCGGGTCCGTCGCACCGTCATAGCGCGGCGGCATCTCTGGCTTGAACTTGCACAACCACTGCACCTGCCACAAGGCGGGGGACAAGGCTCGGAGCTCCCTGGCACCAGTGCCGGCATCGACCGCCGGAGCTGGAGGCACGTTGTCTGCCATGAAGGCGAAACACGGTGTTGGTGGAGAGCGAGCCGACGGAAAGGACAGCTCGGCGCACCCCTACCTAGCGCGCCAAATGTCAGATATCGGGTTCCGGCAAAACCCTTAAGGTTCGAACTCTGGGGTGCGCACGAAGATCTTCTCCCTACCGAAACACGCCCAAAACCTCGCCGTGATTCTAAGCTAGCACGATGAACAACACAAGATACATGAGGTTTATACTGGTTCGGGCCACCGTTGTGGTGTAATACCCTAATCCAGTGTTTGGTGTGGTGGATTGCCTCTTGGGCTGATGATGAACAGTACGAGGGAAGAACGGCCTCGCGAGAGTTGTTCTTGTGCTGGTGTGCTTGGAGAGGAATTGATCCATCTCTGTTGGCTCTAGATGAGATTCAGATGCCTTCTATTATGGTGGCTAGCCCTATATAGAGAGGCCCTGGTCCTCTTCCCAAATATTGAGAGGGAAGGGAGCCAACAACGGCCATTTTGTAAGGGGACAGCTAGTACAAGCTATCCTGACTAAAGGTGGTCTTCGACTGCCAAAGGCACTGGCGATGACGCCGTCTTGGGCTCCACGGTGACCACCATCCTGCCGCTCTGCTGGTCTTGGTCTCGTTGCACCGATTTGGAAACCTTTGCTTGATGCCTCGGTACTCCGCGCCTGCACTTGCCCCCTTTGCACCAAAAAGGAGATGAGGACACTGCGCAGGCTGGCGCCCGCCTGCACTACAAAAAAATACACTTCCGTGATGATACGTGTTTGTCACAGTAGGTCGCGTTTTTTGTCATGCATGTACATCCATGACGATTTTATGACAGAATCAAGATAGTCATACATGTGCTGTCGTAGAAGTGTTTCATGACATTACCAAAATTATCATCACGGAAGTGTCCACTTCCATGACGATAAATCACGAGTCACATAAGTGCTTTCATCAAGGGTGACCGACACATGGCATCCACCATAACGGAACGCCGTTAAGCTATCCGATGGGATTTTGGATCCGATAACCCATTAACAGCCCTGACCAATGGGAAATTTCCACTTGTAAAATTCTGATTGGCCGAAGGGAACACCTGTCAGCTCCTCAGTGGGCCAGATGTCGCCCGTCAATTGGAGGAGACATGCCTATGATACGTCGAATGTGGCTGGGCCCAACAGAGGCCCATATCGGTTAAAAAGGCCGACCCAGTCAAAGGCCCGTAGTACTTAATCAGGTACTAGTGGGCCAGCCCAATAACGGCCTGCTTAATAAAGGGCCATTTACGGCCCGAAGCCAGATCTGGCCCGTTAATTGTTCGCCCAATAGTTGGGCCCATTTACGGCCCGAAGCCAGATTTGGCCCATTAATTGTTCGCCCAATATTTGGGCCCATTTACGGCCCGAAGCCAGATCTGGCCCGTTAATTGTTCGCCAAATATTTAGGCCCAACTACAACCCAGTGACTTCGGCCTAATGTAGACATGGGCCCATTTCAGCCCGGTGTGACTTTCGGCCTGGGAATGGCCCGTGCTGCCCATGGGCCATCTAAGGTCCGACGGGACATCGGGCCGACTAATGGCACGTGCTAAAGGTGGCAACAGTTAAGCCCAACGTGACTTTGGGCCTGTTAAAGGCCTGTCGCATAATTCGGCCCGTTGATGCATGTACTAAGCTTTCGGCCTCTTAAAGGCCCATGATATCAGTGGGCCAACTAAGGCCCGAGATATGTTTTAGCCTGGTAACGGCCCGTGAGCTAACTAGGCCCAACAAGGCCCGATCTCCATTTTGGCCTGCTGAAGGCCCGTCGACGACTAGTGAAAATTGAGGCCCAACATGCATTTTGGCCTGCTAAAGGCACGTAGTTTCATCTGGGCCATAACAGGCCAGTACAATATTCAGCCTGTTAATGGCCCAATGCTACCTGGGCCAAACCAAGAGCTGGGTCGACAAAAGGCCCAACTAAAATATAGGTCGGTGTAAGTTTGGGCCTGGCGCAATGTGTGAAGGCCCCAATCATTCTGGCCCAAGAAAGACGCAGGCCGGCCCAATTGTGGCCCGCTAAAAACCAGGCCCATTAGAGTCGAATGTTTAGGCCCGGTCGACTACATCTGATTTTTTTAGATAGCGAATGATGGCAGTAACTAGTAGGAATTAAGAACAAACCTACTCTATACAATAAAGAAATTACGGCATAGTAACTAAGAATAAACCTACACTATATAATAAAGGATTTAAGGTATATTACATCCACTGGACATCGAAGTTCGCCACCAGTGATCATAAAGCGCAATGAAGAAGTAGATTACAAAAACTGGGCACCATTGCAGCGTAACAAAATAATACTGAACCGAGACCACTTCCAAGACAGTTCAAGAAAGGTTAGCCTTGCGGGGGAACTGCTGTGCAAGTTGCTAAGCAAGGCTGTGAGACCGGCCTAACATGCCGGTCATAGCTTCCAGGTGTAGCTGTTTAGCGATGAGGTTCTCATTGGTGTTCTCCGCAATCTTTCTTAGAGATAGGACTTCAAGTCGAAGTTGAGTTGCAGAATGCGTTTCTGCTAGAACTTGGGACTGAAGAAGTCGAACTGATTCAGACAACGAATTCTGTGAGCTTGTCTGACTGTTAGTCTCAAGTAACTTGAACACTGCATCAAGACAAGACTTTTGGGTTTCTCTCTATCTTCAAGATGTTTTGCCTTCTTTGCTGCAATATATGTTGTGTTTATCTCACAGCCTTCAGCAGACTTGTGCCTGCCATCAGGCATATCACCCTGAAACAAAGCAGAGAGATGATAGGTTTTGCATGTGTATAAACAAAGATGATAATTGTGTTGTCAATTCCATCCAATTTCAAATTAGAAAATAAAGAGTAAGTTCAAAATATCAATAACATAATTTGGCATTGTTCATAATGCGGGGAGCTTCACCACACTACTGGATTACCATGTCAACATAACAAGCATGGATGAAGGGCAAAGAAAATCATTGTATCTATTTTGGATAATGTGCATGGCATGTTGTTCATATCATCAGCCACATCAGTAAGATAAAACAGGAGATGACAAGGTGCAAACGTGGGCTGCTTCACCACACACTGGATTATAGATCCACAAAAACAAGCATACATATAGGGAGTATTAAGTAATGTGCATGGTATGAATAAGGAATTTGGTTTTACAAGTAAAACTTAGAACTTACGGTTCTTGCGAACATGAATTTTGGTAGAAACAGCAAACTAAACAGCAATAAACGATAGGGAGTATGAGCAAATTAAACAGTAGTTGAGGATAAAGGCTTTAGAAGGAATGACTTACATTAACAGTTAACACCGGCTTTATAATGCCCTTCTCCATGTCAAGGGAAGAATAACTCAAGAATTTCAGCACAAAATCTTCTTCATAAGCATTTCCTGTACTCTACATTTTGAAGAGAGTAATTATAGATATGATAATACTGGAAGGGATAGAGGATAGTGAAGATAAGATGCAGATTGATGCTACATAATCAACTACCAATCCCTGGAAGTACAAGCGTTACAGGACAAAATGAACTGACAAGAGCAATGGGCTACACTTCTGCACTGACATTGTCTGTGTATTCTACTTGTTGGTAAGATTAAAAATAGATCTGATCTTTTTTAGTAAATGGTGGGCGAGGGAGATAAGATGCAGAATGCTACAAAATGAACCAATCCCTCTTCTCATAATACAAGAGTGTTTTGAACACTGGTGTACTTTACAAAACGTTCTTATATTATGGGACGGAGGGAGTAGCCGTTAATGTAAGTATAATGATATACCATGTTCAGTCCTTACAAGAGGACTGCAGAGCTAAACCTCTTCAAAAGCATTGGGTTGATTCTAAATTTATGTAAGAGTCCATACGGATCTTATAATGTCCACCAAATGGACGATTATGAGGCTAACATGTGCAGTGATGCTACATAATCAAACAGCTATGAAAGTAAGTATGGTCATACAGGGCAAGAGGTACTCACAAGAGCAATGCAGTGTGTAGTACAGTTGCGAGATTCTGTGGTCCCTCTAGAACGAATGTTCTTCTGCTAACAGTTTTCGTACAAGAGGCAAATGCAGAAATGTAGTTCAAATTGTGATGTCATATCATAGACAGTACCTTACACTGCAGCTGAGACCAATGTGTAACAAGATTATTCCAGTCACCGTCGGATAAATGTAGCACCGGAGACTTTACAGAAATTTCGTTCAGAGGCTTGCCATTGAAGTGCGCTTGCCTAGGGTAGGAACGATACTTCATCAACGAGTGCTTGAAAAGCGCAACCAACCCTTGCTCGTCATCACAATCCAGTTTGCTCCTCGCCTATTTAAAAGAATGAAATCTTGTGTCTTCTGGCAGCAGAAACATATGCAGTAATGACCATGAATAACAATAGTACATTACTTACGCGTAAGTTGTGGAGGAAGACTGGAAATTGTTCTGTGTCTGCGGTATACTCTTTCCATGAAGGAAAGATGCGCATAAAGTTCCTGACTACAACATAAGCTTCATCTTCTAAACTGGGAAGAAATGGAACAGGGGTCCTATTTGCTGCAATTGGGTCTCTCTCTGGTTCGAAAAGGCATTTGGCAACTGGATTTGGTGTACTCTTTGCTGGAATGGGGGTTTTGCATGGTACAGCTGGTGCTATGTCAACTGGCATAATCATACTGTTTACTGCAGTTGGGGTCTGCTGAGTTGGTGCATCAGAAATAACCAGTGTAGTAGGGCTAGAGTCTGTTAGAGTTGGGGTGTTTTGTGGGCCAAGTGATATTGCAACCACACCTAATGGACTATTTGATTTATCAGGTGCCACTACCTTTTCCAAATACTTTGCTTGTGCTCCTCCATGATCAGCAATCGCCCTCTTCCTTTTGAACGTCTGATACACAAGAACAGCATTTGAATGGATAAATATGGTTTGATGATAGATGGAATATGTACTGAAAATGGATAGGCAGGGCGTATTCACATACATGATGTGTAAACTAAGCTAATGGCAGTTCAACAAAGTAGAAGCAATGCAAAGCATCAGTTGCAAGATATGTGCGAGAAATGTAACCTTGGAAAGTTAGAGCAAGTACCTTGATGGGTGAATAAGATAGGGCATCTTCCTCTAACTCCTCCACTAGGGAGCTACATTGACTTAGGTCTCCCTCTAGCTCAGAATCACTGTTAGGATCATATTCTGAGCATGAATCTGTAGGTGGAGAGCGTTTGCATTGCATTGCATCCAGACTTGATTTCAGTCCCTTAATGCCAAGTTTGATAGCCATGGCATTATTCTGCTTTATTCTTTTCATGCGCGCAAGCTCATAATCATTATGATGCTATTCAGAATCTGAGATTCATGAAAACATAAAAAATAGTCAGATTATCTATGGAATGCATTGCGGATTCAACTTGAAGAGTGTCTCCCTATAAACCCCTACATATGCAAAGTTCACCCCCCCAACCGTGCGGACCATACCACACACAGAAATACAAACCCGTTATGTCTCTATAAGAGGCAGGCACACATTTCAAAACTGAAGTAGGAACACTAGAATCATATGAAATTCGTATTTGAACAAATAAACTAAGCAAGTATGAGTGGCATAATGTTTAGCTTCAAGGGTGGAGTGTTGGTAGTGCGACACAAAGCAAGTAGGCAGATTGTATTCCACGTAAAAGATCGGAACATATGTAAAAGCTGGAAATGACACTTTCTTTCTATACAATGCAGTGTTCGTTGCCCACACATGATGGAAGAGATCACATAGAGAAATACTATTCACTCATGTCTACGGTTCCAGTATTTAGAAACAGGGTGGTCCACCCTAAAAGAATATTGACAACAAATATGACAAGGCAAGCATAGATGTAGTGAACCAATTATTTACTTGTGAGCTTACTAGGACAAGTATGCAGAATTGTAACTGCAGTAAGAGACCATCCAAAATCTGAATGAAGAAAGACAAGTAAAATTGTTAACAAGCCTGGCTTGCAGTAGTAATCTGGGTCAATGTCACTAGGACCAACAATCCAAAATGACTAGTGTCCGTTCTGAGGGCCGGAATTTTGAAAACCCTATGAACTTTAGAGGTACTAAAGATTACTGAAATACATCTGAACCATTAAGTGTAGGTAGCACTGAGCACACAACACCCTAATGACAGTCCTGCCTAATGAGTAATGAATCAATTAGAAAATGGGTGATGAGGAGTGGCTGCTGAGTGTTGAGGATGTATCTCAGGATAAATCGGGTTGGCTTGGTGGGTGCTGCACACCTGAGCCCTGAACGAACTGGCAAAGTAGGCACGGCGAGGGGCTCCTGGCCTCCTGTTAGTCCGGTGTCTCCTCCTAGAGTCATGCCGTCCGGGGACGGCAAGTCGCCGGCGAGGGAGGCAGCTGGGGCGACTAGAGATCGGAAGCGCGTAGCAAAACAGAGGGGAATCGGGGCCTGGGACGACCCAAAATCCCAGGGTGGGCCAGCCCACCGTGGGCACCCTGTAGAGATACACACCCTAGCGGTGAACATGCATTTTTGAAACTAATTTAGGAACATTTAGCTGACTAATTAAACAACTCTGTTTTAATAATAACATATTCGTATTTGAACAACTAAGCTTGTTTAGCTTGATGGGTGGAGCAGTGTTATTATGACACGAAGCACGTATTCTGATCGTATAGTGATCATAAAAGGGGAAACTCTAAGCATATTTTTTGTAGCAAAAGAGGGTTTCCCCTCCGATTTCTATTAAAGAAACCACCACAGAACGAACATGATCAATTAAACCCTAAGAATGATCAATTAAACCGTATTATGGATGTGCCATGGTAGATTTGAAGCTGCAAACCGGAGAAATGATATTTAGCATCCATTGTTTTCTTCGAACTAAGAACTAAGTTCTAAGAGCTGAAAAGAAAGTAGAGTAACCAAGTTAAGATCTATTTTCTGGTTGAGATCAAAAAGTTGAGGAGATATGAAGTACCACCTCTCTTGCGGCACCGTGTAGGCATCGGGGGTGCGATGGCTGTCGGTGGCGTTGAAGCAGATCTGCGATGGTAGACGGGTGCATCGGGGGATAAGTCCCGTTGTAGTGGAAGATAAGGTCATGCGAGCGGCCCCGACAAAGAGGACAACGACACCGATAAAGCGAGAGGACGCGATGCAAGGCTATTGGTCCGTCACCGTGGATGAGAAACGTCCATCTCTAGAAGTGGACAACGCGGTCTTGGTAGGCGCTCCGGCATGGTGGAGGACGGTGGCGATGGATGTGGTGGAGGACGGCGGCTATGGATGGGGTGGCGTACGGAGGCTGGTGTGGGGACGGGGTGTTCTAGCGCGGACGGTGTATGAATGGGAAAATGGAGGGAGAGGTACGGGGAACCATGTTTTTGGGACGCGCCTGTCTGAAATATGGGAAAGTTACCAACTTAGCCCCTGTTTAAAATTTGGACGTCTCGTCGGTTGGGGATAGGATGGTAATCTCGCATCTCGACAATATTTGCCACGAGCAATTTCGGGCGATGAGAGGGTGGTTGGCGCCCATGGTTGGCGCCCACGGTGTATGAACGGGGCTGACAGGTAGGGCGGTTGTGTCACGTCTGAGTGAAGTTACAAACCTGCCCCTATTGAAAATATTTGCCTACATCGATTTCGGCCGAGTCGAGTTTGTTTTGCCGCCCACCGTGTATGAATGGGGAATGGAGGGAGAAACAGAGGTCTTTCGGACGAGCTTGAATCAAATGTGTTTTGCCGCCCATGTTTGACGCCTACCATGTCGAAATGGGCTCAGAGGCGGTCGTGTCACGTCTAATTGAAGTTACTAACCTACCCCTATCTAGAGCAGTGGAAATCAGGCCGATGGATTGTCCGTGTAATGTGTAGACAGTAATTTCCATCTTCCAAACACTTGCCTTCGGGCAGCCGATGTGGGGGTGGACATTTTGCCGCTTCTTTTGAATTTTGGGACAGCAAGCATCCACGTTTACCCTGGCAACTAAATTCAAATCCATTTTGTATTCCTACATGAATCTTTATAAATCATTCTATGTGTTTTTATATATCTTCAAAAGGGCGACAAAGATGTATTCCACTATCATATATGAATATGGTTTACAAATGCCGATACTCAAATTCTGAAGCTAGAATCCAGTTTAAGGTGAATTCGAATATTTGGAACACTTCATGTCCAACTCAAATGTCACAGCGGCATAATGTGTACTCCCATTTAGATATGTACACAAGCGATGTATCAAGGTTCAAATACCAAGTCAATCAACCAAGAATGTACAGAACTAACAGACATATAAACACTTATAGAGTATATGGATCAATAATATCAACTAACATACATAAGCCAGGCCGCTGTACTTTTTTGGCTACAACAGCATCCTTTTTTTAGCCAGCATCTTGGCCCTTTCCGATGCATGCCACTTATGGTCCATCTATACTACTACTATTGCTGAATGCACATTCAGCCCGATTGGCATGTTTGTAGGTCTGGCACAGCAATCCAAATGAAATGTCTCCGAGTCTTATCAATTAATACAGACTTGTGCTCAAATAAAATTACAAACCAGAAAACAAGAAAACAATTATTACATGATCTCTAAAACAAATGGTTTGATTGATTACATGAACAGACAACACAAAGGTTATTCAACGATGGAAAGAACATTTCACCTATGATTTACCAAGTAGGAATTTAATTTCCTTTTTTCCTTCAGGACCTTAACAATCTGGTCAGTCTCAGCTTGCTTCATTTTGAAATCCACCAAATATTTAATGGTTTTCTTGAGTACTGCTCGTGATTGTGTTGTTTGCTTCCTCAACATGTCAACTTCATCTCTAAGTGCAGAAGCAGAATCTCTTTCTACCACTATTTTAGCCTCTAGAGCATTAGCAGTTGGCAATTCATAATGCACGATTGGGCCGGTGCCACTGCTGTGGGATGATGCAACGTCCATGGGGACCTCGCTCTTTGATCTTGGGCTAACCTATTTTGCCATTAAAGTTCCGATTGGATTCAGAAAAGTTGAAGTTAGCAAAACATATCAATTGGGAGTTATAACAGCAAACCAGTTAAACAAACAAGGAATTAAAGAGTTTCAATTGGATGCTGAAAAGTAGTTATTAACATCATTGTAGCCTGCTGTTCCAGCAGCAAAGCAGTTAAACAAACAAGCAGATATTTAAGTTAAGGCAAACAGGTAATTCTTAACAGTAAGTATCAAACACATAGATAGGCGCAGTCTACAATATGATTAACAGGTTGTGGCATTATGTAATCAGTAGCAACCTAAATTAATCCAAGCAATGTAATTGACAATTTTGCAATAAGTGGCTAACTAAAATTCTGAGAAGCAGGTAACTGAACTTATGCTAGTTCTTTGTACAGGCACACTGCAACTTCTTTTTCGCTTACAAGGTTGTACGAAGGAGTCCATGGCATCAATTGCTTGGATACGCAGTCCCAATACTTCTTTCTTCCCACACTGCATTGGTAAGTCAAATGGTTAAACTGGTAGGATGGTGCATCCTTGATATGTTATATGAGGATGTGTAGTCAGACTAGTTGTAGCCACACACATCACACTGGCTTTTACTATATATTTCATAAGATTACTTTTGGCATATCGAGATCTAAGCAATCTACAATAGGATGAAAAGACTGGCATCCTTCACATTATTGGCGAACTCAGTTCATAGAAACAAGCAATTCAACCATTCTATGCCTAATCAAAAGCGCCACTGGAATATTTTTCACTATCCAATCATACACGCCAAAAGGGCAACGCCACCATAGGGGCTGGTATGGGCGGCCGCCTCAGGTGGCTGGAAAGTGTACACCTAGTTTGAGTCGTGCAGGTTGGCCCATGCTAGTTTTGTTCGTCCCGACGCACGAGCAGGCAATGTAAAAAATGAAGAAAAATGTTTCAATTTGGATGGTCCAATAACATAATTGCAAGGCAGGCCCTATAGCAGGCTCGCGGCCCAAACGAGCGCCTCCCATATCGATCGACGGCAGGAAAAATCCCAATTCATTCACTCCAGCCTCCAGTCTGGTTCGCTCCTAACCTAGCCGCCGCTGGATAGACCGACACAGCACTTCCTCGCACCCTCGTTGGAGGGCGGTCGCCGGGCTTCAAGCGAACGGAAAGACAAGAAGATGAAGATCCAACCCTGGATGTAGCCTACATGGGAGGCAGCGGCGGCAGCACGGGCATGGCATCGAGCTTGCGCAAATGGACAGTCAAAGCTTGCAAGAGTAGCATGCGCAATGAGCAGGTACATCACATCCCTAATTATATCGAATTCAACTCTTCAATTTCTGGCCAATAGTTAAACCTGACGGTGTTGTAAAACTGCTTGTATGTAGGGAATCTATGAGAAAATGAAACCAATTTGTACTTATTTTATAACTCCCCCAATCAATACTGAACTGATTGAATCTGATGTATCGAATCAAGTTTCCGCTCCAAACATACAAGCTCATGTTGTTCTTGAGCCTGGAGTGTCTAATGAACAGACTGCTAATGAAGGATTTGATGCAAAAATTTTACATGCTCCTGGTGATGAACATATAGTGTCTAATGAGGGATCTAACGCAAGCATTTTGCAAGCTCATTGAAGGATTTAGTGTCTAATGATGATCTACTATGTTGAGAGAGACAGAGATTTGTAGGCATTGATGACAAGCAAATTATAGTGCATTTTCATAGCTTGAGGAAACGTCGAGGCCATCTACCAGAAAGGCCCCGTATCATGACAACATAGCATAAATACTTGTCTAATCTGTTTTTTGAAACTATTGGCATACTTGTGCAGGATAGATATATAGATATGCAGTTTGCGCACTGGTTATAGGTGCAATTACACTTCGATATTTTCAGCCAGAGAATGAATAATTCAAGAAGGCACAGACCATGTTTGTAGTCCTTGTACACCATGTTACATTTTGTGTTTTTTGGTGCTTGCATCATTTAGTGTTTATAATCTGAACTACTTTGGATCATTACACTACTAGGGAAAAGGCTAGCAGCAGCGCGGGTTTTAGGTGTATCAGTAGCGCGGGGACCGGCGCTACTAATAAGGCACTACAGCTAAAAGTTAGTAGTAGCGTGGGTGGCACCCGCGCTACTACTAAAAAGTTAGTAGTAGTGCGGGTGCCACCCACGCTACTACTATGTGGAACCCGCGCTACTAATAACAAAGCAGTAGTAGCCCATCTATTATACCACACGCTACTAGTATCATAAATACTAGTAGCGCACATTTTGCCCCCACGCTACTAGTAAAAATTAGGAATTAAAAAAATAAAAATTAGATGCAATATTCATGGATGAAGATCAGAGGCACGTCCAGTGCAAAATAAATTAAGGTCACAGGACCATTTTAACACTTGCACGTTCATGGATGCAACATTGAACATCTCAACTAGAAGAGATCACGAGATTTCATTTAACAGTAAACGCACACAACCAAAGGTGGGTACCTTTCCTAGTGTTCCACGAGCAGCCTAAACATACCACTTCTCTAGATGTATGTACAAGGCTCGGAGTTCAGACGCCGGTGGACCCGAATCCTCGCTCCCCCCAAATGATGGTATCGAGGTCCTCCACCTCGGTGACCTCCGGCGTCACGATCACCTAGATGATCATCTGTGCGATGCAGTTGCCGGGCTTCACGACGAAGTCCACCTCTGAGTGGTTGAAAAACACGGTGCCCACCGGGTAGTGATACTCCACGTCGATCACCCCTGCGGTCATGTCGGGAAAGTGAAAAATTGTTAGTGCTCGTTAGCGTCCAAATCCAGTAGGGTATTTTCGTACTTTTTAGAAGATGCACACGAACCAATAGTAACAGCCGGAGGCTGATCCTTACTTGTTGCACGAGATGTGAAGAAGGGCGGGTCCCCTCCTTGTTGCACGAACGAATCAAAGGAAGACACTGCCGCGAGCCGTGAAGAATGCCCTCCTTCTGTAAATAGATCAGGTGCCTGAAGTTGTAAGGAATCTTAATACAATGAACTCATAGTAATGCATAATAACAAGAAAAAAGAAAAAAATAACCATGAATCCTAAAGAAAAAGATCATTCTATGAGTTAGGTTGACAGTTTTGAGACACGGGAAAGGCCAAGGTTCGTAGCTTTTTCCCTACTGACTAGTACAAGTGCAGCAGCACCATCGTTGTACATTAGAAGATGAGAATGGCACTACAGTTACACTTCCAAGTAAACATTGCTTTACATAACTTATATTAACCATGGAGAAAGCCTAAAATTCGAGCTACAAATTAATATAGTTTCAGTACACTCTTAAGATGATACATTTACTACTAAAGATATACAACATAGTTTGGCTGATGCTGCATACCAAAGGTAATCTGCTACAATGCTACACTAAGAAGTATCATAATTCTGAATGAAATTGCGAGTTTAGAGGTATTAAACAGACACACTTCGATCACAAAGATCAATATCTACTAGCTTAAATTCAAATGCTTTAGTCAAGATTGTAATAGCATACTGGTACTAAGAGACAATATTTCATAAAGAAGGAGAGTTTTGGGGTCCTCAAATAATGCACACACCGGAATAAGTTCCCAATCAAACGTGCCTCTGTCTGGAGCTGCTATTCCATGCTCATTGCTCTGGATGGCATAAGCATCCTAGATGAAAGAACAACCAGGATTTGTTTATTCATTAGTGCTGATCTCCACGGGTAGCTAGCAGTTTATGGTAATTAAATTTATTTTTTAGGTTGATTGGCAATTCCTGTTATTCAATCTAGTCTAGAAAGTGAAAAAAGACAAGGAGCATATGCACCTTGATTCCCACAGGTGAAGATACACTGCTAGCTTAGCTCAATCAGAATACTATGGTTTCTACAAAACTGTAGTTTTGAAAACTGTGAGGTGTTTGGCTAAACCAACAACAGTAGTTTCATATTCACTTGTATTCCTGATACAATGTTTTTTTCTAACTTCTAGAAAAAGAGGTCCAAACCTCTTTTTTCTCAAACTGACAGCTTGGTTTGTAACTCACAATTATCAACATGGCAAACTAGGCCTCTGCATAGCATGCTCCACACAAAAAATGGCAGTTTCTGCCATGGAGGGCACATGCATACTGCATGTATGTTAAGTTTGCATGCTAAACATTTTCCCTTATGCTCAGGCTAATTAACTGGAGGCATACCCCAATGTATTAGGTAAGTGTTTTTGCTGAAACATGAGGGGCAATCAGCCATGTCGCATGAGGCCAAGACAGTAGAGCTCAGGCACAGATCCTATGCTAGCTAGCTTCTCAGGACCATAGTAGATCTAGTACCAAAAGTGCACAAAACAAAGCACAATTACCTTTCGGCATCAGACGGCATGGTTTCAGCATAACTGATCTTGCAGAAAAATAAACGGAGAAGAAAATAGATAAACAGGCTACCCTGCATCTTGGACTAGAGCTGCTGCTAGTAGTGCAAACAGAGGATGATGATATAGTAGAAGCGCAGGAGAACTAGTCAGTTTTGGCTGTGTGTCTATCCGGCCTCCGGCAACAATCGAGTCAGCCGACACGCATACTGCGGACCAATTGAACTACTACCATGGCCGCCGGTTCTAGCTTGGCTGGCCCGTCCAATCGGTCGGTGTTCTGGCGCGAGATTCATTGCCATCAGTGAGTCAACTATCGCGCCCTCCCAGCCCATGGATCTGAGCCGGCCAGCGTGTGGCCCAGCTTCAGCCCCCCGCCCGCCCCTAAGATTGGAACACGCACCGCCGGCCTAGAGAGCAGGAAATCCGGCGGCCCGCCCGCCCACCTAGCTAGCTACTACCTCGCCGACGGTGTCGCCTCGGTTCCTCCGCCTTGCCCGGGCTCGCAGCGGAGATCGGGGAACAAAGGAGGGGAGGAGATTCGGGGGGAAAGGAAGGGGAGGGGAGAGACGAGTTTCCTGACCTGCCTACCTGCCTTGGATGAGATCTGCCTGCGTGGGAGACGAGTTTCCTCATCTCCCCATGATCTCCTCACCGTTTGCCTCTCCATCGCCGCCTTCCCCCTCGCTGCCTCAAGGAAAGGGTGCAGGCCTTGAGGCACGGATCTGGGAGGAGGGGAGGGAGGGGCGGAGCTTGGGGTTCTTGGGGGCGTATTCCGCGCGGCCGGAGCTTGCCGGAACCGGCCGGCGTGGGTGCTGGTGGCGGCGAGGAGGTCGTGGGGGAGATGAGTCAACTGAGGGGTGGGGGTGAGGTTGGAGAGAGAGAGAGGTTTTTTCTTTAGGATCGGGGTGGGAGTGGAGCGACAAGGGAGGGATACGCTCAGTAGTAGCGTGGGTATCTTACCTGCGCTATAGCTATTCACTTAGTAGTAGCGCGCGTTTATACCCCTCGCTACTACTATGGCATGTCCCGAGGAGGCACGGTAGAGACCGCTTAGTAGTAGCAAGGGGTAAAAACCCGCGCTACTACTGTCAACTTAGTCGTAGCGAGGGGTAAAAACCCGCACTGCTAGTAAGTAGCAGTAGTGAGTGGTATAAACCTGCGCTACTAGTAAGCGTCTGTCTATAAGCTTTTTCCTAGTAGTGTTAGCTGGTTTTCAAAGTGCATGTAGCTTCACATTTCTCAAGTTATGTTGATTTCTGGAGTGCAAGTGACTTCGTATATTTTAAGTTAAATGTTCGCCCCTGGTAACTTGAATTCGTGGATCCGCCACTTCACACAAATCATACACGAATGCCAGTACAAATTAAATGAAAATGCAGGGACTTACGCTAGCTCATTGTACAAGCTCACTGCAGCTCTGCTTGCGCTTGGGATGTTCCATGTACAAGTCCATGTTACCGCTTGCTTGGATGTGCAGGCCTTGTGCTCCATCCCCCTTTGCATTTTTGACACGGGGAATGGTTGATCAAATAAAAGGAATCGACCTTGATGTTGTACCGGAGGACGGATACTTACAAGGTTATACGGGTGTACAGGATGTGTACCAGATCCCGTAGCACCGTCATGCTTTGCTAAAAAATGGATTTGCTTGTTTCAGATGATATCTCCAGAAGAAATAAAAGTTAACATTAGAGTTGCATAGGTGTGTAAGCTAAGAGAGCAGTGAAAGGATATCCAAACATCGTCGGAACAGTGCACAAGGGAGTGATGTGTGGATACCTAGTTCGGGCCGGAGTTTGGGCATGCTCGCATAGCTAGAGTGCGGGTCACTTCAGAGCCATTGAGGGTGATGCGCTGGCATTGGCTGCCCGCGCACAAATGCAGATCTTGAGTGGCAGTGGAGCGCTACGATGCGGTGGACGAGACCGTTGGTGAAGCCCCAACGGCCTCGGGGGGCGGAGGTGCGACGATGTGCTCGGTGAAGTAGCCCCGGTGAGCTAGGAGACGGCGTCGGTGAAGCGCACCTAATGCGGTGGAACTCGGTGTCACTGAGGCACGTCAGTTGCAGAGGTCGACGTTGTCGTTGGACCACCAGATGCGGTGGACGAGGGCGTAGATGAGGTAGCTCCGGTGCGGTGGTGAAGCGCGACCGCCGTCTTCGTCATCGTCATCCGGCACAGAGGTGGGGAAAGAGACGAGAAGAGGGGCGATTTGAACTTTGCTTGGGTTGGCGGCGAATTAGGGATTTGAGCAATCTGGGCGCGGAAGGGGACGGTGGAGAACAGAGATTTTGCAGGGCTGAAATTGGGGCCGCCAGATATTTCAATCCGAAACATGGAAGCGCGAACTTATTTTGTCGTCGTCCTTTTTTTTGGGGGTGTGGGGGTGGGGGGAGTTGGGGAGGGAGGGACGGGGGTGGGTGGCTAGGTGCTACACGTCCGTCCGACACACACGACCACCCCGACAGGACTCTGCTTTGGTGCCTTAAGGCACTTGCCTTTGTGTCCATGACATGTGGGCCCAACAGGTGGCTGGCCCACATGTCAGTGACCCAAAGGCAGGTGCCTTTAAGGCACCGAAGCAGTGTCCACCCGACACGACCCTGGTCTGCCTAGTGCGCCTACATTTGAGAATGCAAACAAATCTTCTTTCATTTGCAAACGAATCTGTATGTATTACCATGCCCGTGTTTTCCTTCCAATTAGTCATTCGAAACGAGATACTCCCTCCGTTCACTTTTATAAGTCGTTCAGACAACTTAAAATGAATTGTTTTGCACATTATCTAAAATGTCTTCAAGGTTTTATAAAAGTGAATAGAGGGAGTACTATAATCTAATTAATGAGGAGTTATTTGAAAAAATTGAAACGGTATCCACGCTAACGTGGATTAGAGTGTGTGTCACATAATTAGTTATTTGAATTAGAGTGTGTGTCATGTAGCGACCTCCAATTCTAATGTGGATTTCGCATTTCATTGTATCCATGCTACTTTTTAATACAAATTCATATGTATCTGATGAACACCATTGTAGTGAGAAAACTTTTGGATGGATTCAAACATATGACCTACAAAAAAGCACAACAAATTGAGTCAATGTCAACTTTTCGAAACTTAGTATGGCACAAATTCGAAATAATTACCCGTATGCATGGTCCTCGGTTCAAATCTTACAATGTACACCGAATTGAAACATCGATATTAAGTCTCGTACTATGTACATTCAAATGTTATTTTTAGCCCCCCCCCCCCCCGCACAAACGCTACATACTTCCTGTATTGGTCAATCTTGCTCTCCTAACCACCTTAGGAAGCTATCGGTTTCCAA
The DNA here is from genome assembly GCF_018294505.1 of Triticum aestivum. Taxonomy (NCBI): domain Eukaryota; kingdom Viridiplantae; phylum Streptophyta; class Magnoliopsida; order Poales; family Poaceae; genus Triticum; species Triticum aestivum. Next base: position 353,805,746 of record NC_057798.1, read on the forward strand.
CACACGTTCATTCTTTCTCTCCATGTTTCGATTTCTAAGTCTCTCAACTACACAACCTCTTTTTCCACTCTGTTACCAAATGTATTTACCTCACACACCCGCCATTGCACCCCATGCCGAGCTCTCTCTCTCTCTCTCTCCCCTCTCCCTCTCACCCTCGCGTGCTAAATACATGCATTGCCTATCTAGCCCCCCCCCAACCTCTCATGCGCACGCACGCACGTTGTATATCTAGGTCACTCCCTCGAGACTGTCTCACTCTTTCTTCCACACAGCGGGCCACACTCGCTCAATCTCGCTCTCTTTATCTGAGTCTCGGTTAACCTCGTTTTCTTCCACACACAAATGATATATCTCCCTATTCGGGCCTCGATCGACAGACTCTATACTCTCTCATGCAGCTTGTCTATCTAGGTCAGTCCATCAAAGCCGCTGCCACTCTTTCGACCTAGTGGTGGGCCACGCTCGTCAATCTCTCTCTCTCTCTCTCTCTCTCTCTCTTTGTATGTCTCGATTGACCTTGCTCTTTCTCGGACAAAAACGATATATCACCATGCTTGAGCCCAATTCGACCTATTCACATTGTATACTCTCTCTCGCACATTGTCTATCTAGGTCACTCTCTCCAACCCGTCTCACTCTTTCGATCGCACGGCGACCTTATGTGATCGGTTGACCTTGCTTCCTCCTACGCACAAAATATATCTACACGTTTGTGACTGGATCATCTCTCAAGTTCTATCTTACAGCCCTCACCCTTGCCAAAAGCTTAATCGGACAATATCTCTCCAGAGCATGTATATTTGTTCAATGAATGTCGGACCACACTCACTTTGTCTCTCTATCTATATGTCTCTCGATTGACCTCGCTTTCTCACACCTCTCCATCCCTCGCAAAGTCGGAGCTATTTACATTGCGAGGGGCACTCCAACCTTGGATTAATTTGTGTAGGCATTTACTCCGGTCGGTTTAGACTATATTTTCGTAGCATTCGGCCCACAACTACTCCAAACACCGTTGCAACCCATGCAACTCCCCTAGTTGATTTCCCTCTAGCTCGGTCATCGCTCTCTCGCACGTCCTTTCTCGCCTTCAACTTCGCACCATGGTATTATTGAAAAAACTATGTTGTTCTCTTTACTTATTATAAATAAGCTACAAAACTACAGACCGATAGTCCACTTGGAATGGAACAAATTTCGACCCACAAATTAAAGTGCTACAAAGTACACACCGAGGGGCCCACATGAAATGAAACAAATTTGGACCCATATACAAATTAAAAAATAAAGGACGAGGATCAAACATGCGACCGGGCCTTCAAGCCGCACGTCAATTGGCAACATACGTAGAACAACAATGTTTGTTGTACCCCCATTGTTCACATAATGTTTTTATATTACCACAGCCTAATTAATGGATAACATGTAATATTATTTTTAGTACTATTCGCCTTCACTTACTGGTGGGTTCCATGTGTGCTCTCTCTCTCCTCCCCTTTTGCGTTTAGACGCATGGGCAAACACAAAGAACTCGCGGGCGATGTTGCCGTTGACCATATCTGGACGCGTTCACAAGTCACGGCACTAGTTTCACATACTAGCAGCACTAGTCAATGTGTACGTGCAATGCACGTTAATTTGGAAGTATATTAACTGCATGCGGATATTAAGTACTAGGGTATTATTTGCGTGTTATTATGTGATTAGCACTATTTTTGGCATGAAATTAACTGCACGCTAAACGTGTTGAGCGCTCGACATTGAAGCAGTCTAGGTCATTGGATGACAAGGAATACATGTGGCTTGATGACGTTTTATATTTAATTTGATACGGCTCTAGCAGATCATTCAATCGATCAAACCATAGATTTCGTTCAGCCTGACTCCGACTTTAAATTATACGACGATCGATATAAAATAAACAGAAATGATAAACGTTCGGATTTTAAGCATGGCAATCCGAACGTTTTTCATGGCAAATTTAGATTACGCGGCGGCGGCGGGGGCATCTCGCGGTGCGAAGCGGCTCCTCTGCCGTGCTCTGTGTGTCGTCGGGCCACTGATCGACGGCGACGGTGGCTTCTTGCGTCGTTGTTGGCGTACTCCTGGACGTTGGCCTAGCTTCAAGGAAGGCCAAAATGTTCTGGACTTCGGAGCGAGTCAACTGGTGGGAGGAGGCGACTAGCGTTGGTGCAAGGAAGCGGTCGACGGAGGCCATCCATGCCGCTGAGGGGGCACTGGCACCCGCGCGGGGACATGCGCTGTCAACGGCGCGGCGGAGACATTCGTGTGCACAGGCACCGGCACGGGTGCGCACGTCAGTGCACGCGCAGGCGCATGCGTTGGCAGGTGCACGGGCACCGGCACGGGTGTGCGCGTTAGTGCACGCACAGGCGCATGCGCTGGCAGGTGCACGAGCGCGTGAAAGTCGGCGGGGACCTCGTGAAACCCCGTGGGATCAAGCTCGGCGATAATGTGCGGCTCCCAGCCCATCAGTGCCACGGGGATGGGCGCTGGCGCAATCGGGGCGACGGGACCCGAAACGGGAGCAGGGACAGGCGTGGCGTCTTCCTGCAAGGCCAGTTCAAGCTCGTCCCAAAGTGCCTTATGTTCTTGAGACTCCGGCTGGGTGTCTTCCTCAGGAAACTAGAACACTAAGGGCATACCATCGTGATGCGGCATCGCGTACGTTTAGGCCAGGCTAGTTGGAGGTAGACGACAGGAGAATCGAAGAGGAAGAGAGAAGATTGTAGCGATACCGGGTAGTGTGGGGTTGATTTTAAACTGCGGCGTCGGTGACATTAAAAGTGGGAGCAGTTGGGACGACGATGGGCGGCAGGGCCTGGTCAAAGGGCTCGCCTGCCGGTGAGCCTGCACAACGGTCTGCTCTCACGCCTCCCTGACAGCTGGCGCAGCGGTCTGCTTGCACGCCTCCCATCGACACACACACTTGCTCGGACGACACCTGATGATGAGAAGCGGGGACTCGTGGCGGCACGTAATCGCCCACGGTTTCAATAGTGAAAGCGTTCGCCTTAACGTGACAGGTGTTTGTTCCAAAATACCTTGGCTCTTCATTTGTGCAACTTGCCATAAGCAGCTTGTCTCAAATTGAAGAAAAAACTTACGAAGTAATATTTGTGCCATATCACGTGACCATGCTCAGTTTCAAGAATTTATGCTCACTTTTGGATTTTCAGAAATTTAAGATCCAGTATTCGAAACAATATCATAACCTGCATCATGCAATAAATTTTCAAGCCATACATCTGTCCTGTTGTATTTATTAAGAAAGGATTTGGTCAAACATTTTGCTTAGTTAGACTTCAGACAAGTTATATATGCAGAGTAAAAGGATAATCCCCCTGTACCAGTGCATTGCCTGATATATTAACTCAAGTACTGGGCACGAACAAACGGTCTCAATTTTGTGCTCATCCTGGTGTAGTAGTAGTAGTACTAGGCAATGCAGTTTACGGGTGACCTTGACGAGCGGCGACCGAGGGAATTGAAGTGTGCTCGGCACGGTAGGTAACATTGTCTAGTTACTAAAACATCCCTCTGTTGTTCATCGGTAGTAATTATGGACCAGGGACATGAGGGGAATTTCCTATGGCTGGAATTTTGGCCGCCAGATATTTAGACTTGAAATGTTGAGGCTCGACTGGTTGGGGTTGCCTAATGTGCGTACCACGCACGCCACCGAAGGACACGAGCCCAGTTTTTTTATTATTTTATTTTTAGGATCAACACGAGCCAAGGTCTGGCTGGTACGCCGTTGGGTCCTACCATTAGAGAATACGAAAGGAACCTTTTAAATTGCCGAACGAATCTATGTGTATTACAATACCCGTATTTTCCTTGCAAATACTAATCTCAACGTGGTAATTGATTTATGACGAGTTGTTGAATTAGAGTGAGTTTGTGATATAGTGATCTCAATGTGGATTTCACATTTCATGGTATCCCTAGTAAGTTTTCCAATGCAAATTCAAATTTAAAAGATGAACAATATGGAGGTGAGAAAACTTTGTATGTATCAAGCATATGACCACACACACACACACACACACACATACAGAGAGAGAGAGAGAGAGAGAGAGAGAGAGACGCACGAACACAACAACAATCCAATAAGTATAGTGCATCTATTTTTCCAAACCATGCATGTATGACACGAATTTAAAAATACTCCTTCTATTCCTAAATATTAGTGTTTTAGAGAGTTCAACAAGTGACTACATACGGAGCAAAATGAGTGAATCTAGACTCTAAAATATGTCTATATACATCTGTATGTGCCAGTCCATTTGAAACCTCTAAAAAGACTAATATTTAGGAACGAAGGGAGTAAAATGTAAGACATCCATGGTCCTCAGTTCAATATTTAAAATGAACATGAAACTGAAACATGAATATTAAGTCTAGTACTACAGTACATGCAAATGTTGTGTTTAGGCGGAGCTATGATTGTCGGGGGTCAACACCTCGACCTTAGATAAAGTTGTGGAGCTCTGCTTAGTGTTTTTTAGATTATATTTGTCCCCACCATCCCAACCACCGATTGGTTGTTCACCCCCCACACCTCCTCCCCGGGAGAATATCATGTGCCCCATACCTTAGATGCTATATGCCGATATGAGTTGCTTGGAGCTTGTAGATCTGAGATATAGCAGCTCACATGATGTGTCTTAATATTTTTGCAGGAAACCTTGATGAGTTTGAGAATTGCACACAATTTGTACAAAAACTACTCAGATGCCCTTGGATCCCATATCCAACGACTTCGAAGCTCGTATCACCGTAGCATCTAAGATGAAGGAGGACATCATATTCTCCTGTATGTAAGAATATCATGTGCTACCACACCTTAGAGGCTTTGGTGACACAAGCTCTTCGGAGCCGTTGGATTTGTGACCCAACACCTCCTCGGTGGTTCGAATGGTTTTTTGCAGAAAAGCCCCAAAAGAGTTCGGCCACTTCTTACAAGCACAAAGACTGCTCAGATGCCATTGGATCTCAGATCAAACGACCTCCAAGCTTGTATCACCATAGCATCCAAGCTGCGATAGCACCTTATGTTTTCTCGCACGGGAGAATATGAGGTTCTCCTGCACCGTAGATTCTATGGTGATACGAGTTCACTGATATCTAACGACCCACAGTAGGAGGTTTGAATGTTTTTGCAATATACGGCTGATAGAGTTTGGGAAATGCGCAGAAAGTACAAGTACTATGCATGTGCCATCTGATCACTGATCATACGACCTAGATGCGCATATCACCGTAGCGGGTAATTAAGCTACGGGGAGCACCTAATATGTGAAACGGGGAGCCGTTGGATCGAAAATGCAGCGGCACACACGAGGCCTGAATGTGTTATTTGCAAAAAAAACTTTGGAGAGTTTGGAAATTGCGCATAATTACAAAGACTACTCCCAAGCCATTGGATCTCACTTCAAACGGTGTAAAAAACTCGTATCACCATAGTATCTAAGCTGCGGGGTGGATGTGATATTCTATGTCGTTGTCATATTTGTTCTTAAACTTGCAAAATACGTGTAACTCGTGTCGTTACTTGTGTAACCGCCCAAAGTGTTTGTTCAAAAAAACCATCCTACACTGAAATATCGGAACAACACACGGGGGTCCCACTTGTCATTAATCAAATTTGGACCTAAAACTAACAAATCTGAAAGACGAGATTCGAACTGGCAACCTAGACTACAAAGCGTAAGTCGATAGCCTGAAACAACAACGGTTGTTGGCTTTGTCCCATAACTTGATTTTATACAGTACTTGCATTGAATAGAGTAGAGGGCGTGCATCGTCAACACGTGCATGACCGTTGTTTCACTTACTAGTGGGTCCTAGGTCTGCGATCTCAATCTGTCTTCTCTCCATCGTCTAACCTTTGCACGGGCACCCACGAAGAGTGGCGCTAGCTTGCCGTGGTGTTATTACAACTAAAAAAATCTTGGAAAGTAGAAGAATCTCCTAGAACAAGAGATGTTGTGGTTGGTCGAGACGGAGCTAACCACATCTATCCTCCGTGCCACGTTTGCATGATGAAGTTGTGTGCCTAGTTGGTGTTTTCGACCGACTAGCTGGGTCCCGAGGTCGAACCATAGGTACTACGTCTGATATAGTATATTTTTACACGCACATTTTTCCTCCGTGCCGAGACGTGGCACACCCTACCGCACGGTTTCGGGGTCCTCCTGGGTGGTGCACGCATATATTATTCCTGGCGTGGGACGCCCTACCGCCCGTTTTCTAGGTCCTCCTCGGTCGTAGCGCCGAAGCAAGTAAATGAGTCGTCAAATCACGAAAGACCACCTTTCCAGCCGAGTACATCAGTGAAGCACGGTGGCTAGCTAGTTGGGCTAGTTTGACCGATTAGCTAGGCCGCCGCCACATTTTTTTCACCCCTTTTTTTATCTACTTGCCGGCAGGTAAATTTAAATATCCACCGCGGGATTGCTCTGGTGTTTGGGTGCGGCGGGATTTTTATTTTTTTGATTGACGGGAGCAGGCGCGGCAGGATTTTTAATTTTTTGATTGACGGGAGCAGGCGCGGCAGCAATTAGTCACGATGACTCCGCCTGTAAAACCCACTGCACCCTGATGTGAGAAGTTGTCGACTAGTGTTTTACCGTGGTGAAAACCAAAAGATTCCCCGCTCCTCGGCTGGCTCCCTCCGCCTTCCCGTAGATTGCATTGCCTTTCAGCCATTTATCCCTCTTTGCTTCCTCTCCCCATTGCTTCTACCTGGTGCCATGGCGGCGCAGCAGATCACGGAGTCTGAGGTGAGGGGCCTAACACAGGAGCTCCATGCCAAGGATGCGGAGCTCACGGCCAAGGACGTGGAACTCCGTGAGCTTAAGGAGGAGAGGAGTGCCATGCTCCTCCATTATGTGCGGAAGTTCATGGAGCTTCAAAAGCGGCAGGCGTCCACCACAAAGATGCCTGAGGCATCAGCGGCGTTGCTGCAGAAAGCAGGAGATACAATAGGCCGTCAGGGGAGCCGGCTGGAGCGCGAGCAGGCCGATCGTGATGAGGTCCAGGATCGCCTCAGCCACTTGGTGAACCAAGTTTCTACGCACGTGTGGTGGCTGTGTGGTGCCTACCGTCATGCCAGCGTGACAATGTCGGTCGTCGGGCTAAACCCGTTCGACCATCTGGTCAACTTCAACGAGCTGCGGCTTCTTGACCTGGTCTCCTTCTTCACCTATATCTCCAAGGAGCTGAGCCATCTCCGCGCGATGGTGGGGGTTGAGCTGGACAAGGAGGGGTTGCCGGCTGCCGTCGTTGTTGCCGGGCGAATCCTTTCAGGGCTCCGTCACCGGAATCCATTCGTGCCATTGGACGCCGTCTTTGACGAGCTGGCTCCTGTCGACCGGGAGCGGGCTCTGTGGGCAGTTGCACCCTACATCACCAACGTCGTGCGCCTCGAGAAGCAGAGGGACTTCGGTGGTGTTTAGGCGCCCTCTGCATGGGCATGTCCATGTCTCGGCGCAACATGACCATTGGATCAAACTCAGACGATGCAGATCAGTCACTGTAGCACAAAGCGTGTGGGTGTGTTTGGTTGCATTGTCATCTCAATATAGTTGTTTCCTCTTCGTGTATTTTGTCAACCTACTAGTGTGGACTCATGCACACTTCATGCACTCTGCCAAACACCCAAAAGTCGGTCGAGAAGGGAACTTTTGCTCCCATCCCATGCACCCTTCATACACCCTGCCTAACACTATTTGTGCTTCATATGGTTCATGTTTCGTGGAGTACTGTAGCACCGTACTCTCCATGCACTATGGACCTAGTTCTGTTAATATTGATCTCACCGTTCATTCTGAACTGGACTGTCGAAAAAGCAGTACTATATTACATATAGGAGTAGTTGACATGCGCACAACATCATTTGTTATCGTCATATCTTACTACACTAGCAAGAAGATTGTGTAGTACTGATGTATGAACCACTGCACATGCCTAGTAGTAGGAGCACTGTGTATGTTCAAGTGGCTGCCGTGTTTCGCACTCCTCCGTTGTAAGAGTGGAAACGCTTGCTGTAATCATTTTTTTTCTTCAGAAAAAATAGTGGACACGATCTACCGTGCCGATCCTCCTCCAGCCATGCACTAAATTACTCACTTTCGTTGACGTGTGGGACAGCCAGCACCTGGGTCCACCAGCCATGCACTAAATTACTTCGTAGTAGAGTGAAGGTAGACTACCCCGATCAAAGCGCTGCAGTAATGCCCAATGAGCCGTCAAATCACAAAACCCCCTCCTTTCCAGCAGTAAGTTGGACGGACGAAGCAACCATCATTTCACTCTTCTCTCTCAGCTTCCTCTCTTGAAGAAAACCCCCACTCGCTTCGCTTCTCCCTCATATCGTTCCTCCTTTCACTCTTCTCTCTAAGCTTCCTCTCTTGGATAGATGCTGGAGCACCGGCCGACGTGATGTCTATGGCTCTGGCCAAAACCGTCGAGGCTCATGGTACGAAGAAGCACAAGCACCCCGCCGAGACTACCGCAGACAAGCTCAAAGGCATCGCCATGTCCAAGCCCCCCTCTCCGGGATCCCTCATTAAGCAAGTCCAGGTAATTTCTCTTGTTGACGATCTTTTTCTCGATTTTGATCATGTTTTTTCATCTAACAAGCAGTACCAGTACTGGTATTACAACTTTCTGGGTGATATTGCATGTGATTTTAGTGTGCCAAATGACGGTTCTAAATTCCTCTTTTGACCAAAACATGCGAGAGGTTCACACTGATTTCTTATAGATTACTTTCCACTACTCCCTCTGTCCCAAATTTCTTGTCTTAGATTTGCCTAGATACGGATGTATCGAATACTAAAATGTGACTTGATACATCCGTATCTAGACAAATCTAAGACAAGAATTTTGGGACGGCGGGAGTACTTTATGAACATCAATGCTACCTTTGAAGAGGGTATATTTGCCTCAGTAACTTGTGTTATGGATATTGCACGTAATCCCTCTACTCTCATGCCTTTGAAGACATGTTCTAGTGTCTTTGTTCACTCATTTCTGTGCGTATATGTAGTCATATATGGAGTATAATATCGAAAATCATCTTATATTGTTGAACGGAGGTAGTAATAAAATATGGTTTCTATTTGAATTAGAACCAAGTCCGCGGTGGAGATGAAGTTCTCAAAGTCATGCCGTGTTAACGGGAAGACCTGATGATGAGTTCTACTGCTGAACTATCCAGCTATTGTGTCCTTGTCGCCACGTGTCCTGAACTAGTGTTTTCCTGTAGCTTTGTTGTTAGGCGTGTTCTCGAGGTTGTACTTGACCACAACAATTTCCTGGTTGTGCCTTCGATTACGAAGGGTGTGGTTCTTGTAAAGCTTCCCAACAAATCTGATGCGGCATGTCTTCATCATCATGTTTATGAGTGGAAAGACCACTCTTTTAGGTTCTCCAAGGTTGACAAGATGGTGATGGTGCATGTAGACATCTCACATGAATTCCATGGCCTAGTCAGTTATGCGGGGTTCATACCATAGGTCGGTGGCAAGAAATAGACTGCAGAGTTTAGTTAGTGCAACTTTGCTTGTCTGTAGTACTATTGTTCAGTACTTGATTTGTGTTTGTGAACCATGTATTGTTTATTAGTACTGCCGCTTTTGGTGTGTGGTCAGTCCTGAGAACGGTCTATGTTAGTGTCGGTCCACTCAATTCAGTTTGTATATTTTGAAGTATCCAGATCATATTTTTTGTGAGGACGGTTTATCAATTATGGTTACACTCCAATATATGTATGCATTGCAGGGTTTATCGCACCCACCAGGATTTCCAGTCCCATGGATGTTTGGTCCATACGATTTGTCACGACCTTTGGACTGTCCTGCTTGTGGGAGTAGGCGGGGCCCCTGCATGCCACCCATAGTTGGATGATCAATCTTCTGTTTAGTAATTCAACATAGTGATTTCCTGGTAAGGATTCACTCGTGTCACATCAAGTAAATCTTATTGATTTACTGTCTAAATCTTATTGATTTAATGTCATGTTTTCTTTCTTTTCCTGCAATTTTATGATGCAGGTTTTTCCATGTGATATTCATCATAGAATAAACCGTTTGGTTTGCTCTATGATGGCTATTTTTGCAGGTTTCACTTCTTATGTTGTGTCAGTAACGAAGGCACTGTCCATCACTTATATTACTGGAAAAAAATTGGATCAGTCTGTTGTCTGAGTACAAGCTGAATCCCTATGATGAACTGAAGTTTGGTTTAACAAAAATGCCACAATTAGTCCTTCTCGCGTTTAAAAGAAATGAAGAAAAAAACCGGATCACGGTCACGGATCCTAGTCAAGTTAGAAAGCTGATCATAGCAGACCAGACACGATTGCCGCTGTCTCGCACATCGGTACCACCTTCAGCAACAGATCGAGCACCGGCAGTTGCTCTAGCACTGACAGCGGCAGCAGCTCAGTTTGATCCAGCTAAGGATTGGGCACCGACCGCATCAGCGGATCAGTCTGATCTACCAGAGGATCGGGAATCAACACCGGCACCTGCTCCGACACCGGCATCAGCTCTACAAGGAGCACCGTCTCCGGTAGCAGCAGCGGCTTCGACACCTGCACCAACATTTGCACTTGCATATGCTCCGGCCCGTGCAGTTGCACCGGCAACAGACTGGGCTGCAGTTCGCACTTCATATACCAAAGTCCTAACAAAAACCGACATGTCCACATTCTTGGTAAGCACTGGCCGCCCAAGTGCTTCATTCTTTTTTCTTTCCATGTTGTTTCACATGATTCACTGTGTTGATCTAACTGTTTGGGTATGTCTTCTTGTTTGCAAACAGAGAATTCCTAAAGCAACGAGGGAGTCGTTCAACAATCCGGGCGACCGTGGCCAAGTTTCTCTTACCATGCGCAGCCTTGGTGTGAATGAACCTGCTCAATATACCGTAAGTACAAAGGATGGTCGCATGATGATTGATGCTAAAGGATGGTCAAGGTTCAAATCTAAATCATATCTTGCGGTAGGGGATGATGTCAAAATCGAACTTTCTCGGCAAGGAGAGCTGGTCCAAATCAACTTTGAAATTCTTCAGTAGCAGCACGCAACTGCCGAACTGATCTATCCTCCGAGAGATTTTGATGTAATAATCTAGCATGGTGAAAAAAGTGTCCTGTGTGTATAAGTAGTACGACAGTATTATTTATCACATGGTATATCATTGATAGAATTGCAACTCTGATTGCTGGTTAGGAACTTTCGTTCGATTTCATTCCAAAAGCTGCCGTGTTTTATTCAATTTTGTGTATTTGCCTTGCGACAGCATCTAAAACCAGCGCTGTACCGATCGCTTGCAATATGAAAAGCGTTGATGTAGAACACATGGTCCCCCAAACATGCAGGGTTGGCCTGCGGCCCAAAGTCCAGAACCGTGAGCCTATCTGAGTATTATATTCTCTGCTAAACCCCCATAAAAAAAGCTGAACCCCCATAATGCCCGTGCGTTGCAGAGGGAGTATATTTCTCGGCAAGGTGAGCCTGTCTGTGATATAAAAGATATGTATATTTCTTTACAGAGCGAGTATCTCTCTGTCAAAAAATATATTTATGTGTAACTAGTTACTCATGTCTTTCTACTTCCTTTCGCTGATATGTGGGGCAACCGGCAACGGGGTCCACATGCCATATGCACAAATTAGAGTGCACAACTTCACAGTAGACACACCCCAGTCGTAGCGCCACAGTAATGCCCAATGAGCCATCAACTCACAACCCCCCCTCCCCTTCTAGCTTTAGCAGTAAGCTGGACGGAAGAAGCGGCAATATTTCATTGGGCCTGAATCCCCTTCTCCCTCGTCTGCTTGTTTAGAGAAAACCCCCTCTCGGCGATTGCATAGGGTTTTCTCATGGAGAACCAGGTACGAATTCTTCATCCATCCCCGATAAATCCAAGTCCCTTGGTCGCAGGTAATCCTAGGATGGCGGCCGCCACCGTTGATGCATTTTTCTTCCTACTGAATCTAGTGTGTTTCATTTGTAGTGCCCAAAGTGCGAGTACCCTACAAGTTTCTGCGCCCTCGGTGAGACGCCACACTTGTTCCTTCTCATCCTAACACAACATTTTGAAACACGCATAGTATGTTCCTAGAATCCTCTTCTCTATCCGGGAGGGTGGGGTTTTTTTGAACATGCTGTGTTCTCATATTATTTTTCCTGCAGTGTATTATTTGCTCTGCCAGAACACATGTACTCAAGATGCTCGGCCTTGCCATAACTGAATACACTAGTTTAATGGTCATAGTGAAGACAAGCCATGGATATAAGTTCCGAGTTGGGTTCATGAACCAAGAAGATCGCTGCTTTTTTTATGGCCGAACTTGGATAAACTTTCTCAATTGTTACAGACAGAAAGTTGGCGCACGAATGTTGATGGAAATAGCAGAACCTGGTCTCATCTTCACTGCGATCTTCCACCCCGGCATCATTCCAATTGTTCATCCATGTTAGTTTTGTATGTGGTTCTTGCTTCTTGCCTCGATTACTTCATAATCCACCTATTCTGTCTAACTAATCACAATTTAACTTTAGAAGTAGCAACAAATCTCTCACAAAGATGCTACTTCTAACTAATATTTTCTTATAATTGGTGGCACGTGTAGGTTTTTTTAGAGTTAAGCAGTATGCTCGTTTGTTACTCTGTAATAACTCGGCTATTACTGATGGCACTGAAGTTGACTGGATTAACATCCACAAGTTCCTACACTTTATTGATCGTCTTGAGGTCCATCGGAAGAGTACTGTACGTGGAGAGGCTGACAGCTGAGTCCACGGCAGCCGCAAGGAAGTCCCTCCTTATTATGCGGAAAATAATTATTCCTCCACCAGACAGCAGGGACCCATCGGATGGGCCACTAGTATATCGCGAAAAAACATTTCCCCCTGACTGTTGGGACCCACCAGACGGGCCACCGTATTTCGCGAAAAAACGTTCCCCCCGCTGTCAGCTCGGACCCACCGGAAGTGCCTCCTTATTACGCACAAAAAAATGAATACCCCCTGCTAGCTGGGACCCACCTTGGTGGGAGGCTGACTTGTGGGCCTACTAAGTTGACTGGGACGGAGGCCTTTGTCAACTTTAGTCAATATATGAACGATTCTAGCTCTAGTGACCGTACGATGTCCATCCAACGGCTGTAGTGCTTCTTCAACCTCTGGTCTTCTTGCTCTAGCCGCCGAAAGCAGCGCCGGTCGTGCCGCCTGCTCCTGCCGCCCGTGGCCGGCTGTGATGCCGCGGAGGCACATCCTCACAAATACCGATGAGTATAGCAGTTGATTTATCGGCCATTTGCAAAGAGAAAGGCATGACACTAACACTGGCTCCAAGATCACATAAAGCAGTTTTAACGTAGTTTCTTTTAATGGAGCATGGTACGGTTGGTACTCCTGCATCTCCAAGTTTCTTTGGTATTCCACCCTTAAAAGTATAATTAGCAAGCATGCTGGAAACTTCAGCTTCTGGTATCTTTCTTTTATTTGTAACAATATCTTTCATATACTTAACATAAGGATTCATTTTAAGCATATCAGTCAGGCGCGTACGAAAAAGATAGGTCTTATCATTCCAGCAAAGTGCTCAAAATCCTCATCATCTTTTTTCTTGGATGGTTTAGGAGGAAAAGGCATGGGTGCTACCTCTTGAGCACTGCGTTGGTTTTCCCATGAAGAGGAAAGGGTGATGCAGCAAAGTAGCGTAAGTATTTCCCTCAGTTTTTGAGAACCAAGATATCAATCCAGTAGGAGGCTCCTCAAAAGTCCCTCGTACCTACACAAACAAACAAGAACCTCGCAACCAACGCAATAAAGGGGTTGTCAATCCCTTCACGGCAACTTGCAAAAGTGAGATCTCATAGAGATAATAAGATAAGATAAATATTTTTGGTATTTTTACGATATAGATTGGAAAGTAAAAGATGCAAATAAAAGTAGATGGGAAACTTATATGATAAAAGATAGACCCGGGGGCCATAGGTTTCACTAGTGGCTTCTCTCAAGATAGCATAAGTATTACGGTGGGTGAACAAATTACTATCGAGCAATTGATAGAAAATTGCATAGTTATGAGGTTATCTAGGCATGATCATGTATATAGGCATCACGTCCGTAACAATCAGATTGAAACGATTCTGCATCTACTACTATTACTCCACACATCGACTGACTCCTGCCTGCATCTAGAGTATTAAGTTCATAAGAACAGAGTAACACATTAAGAAAGATGACATGATGTAGAGGGATAAACTCAAGCAATATGATATAAACCCCATCTTTTTATCCTCGATGGCAACAATACAATACGTGCCTTGTTGCCCGTGCTGTCACTGGGAAAGGACACCGCAAGATTGAACCCAAAGCTAAGCACTTCTCCCATTGCAAGAAAGATCAATCTAGTAGGCCAAACCAAATTGATAATTCGAAGAGACTTGCAAAGAAAACTAATCACACATAAAAGAATTCAGAGCAGATTCAAATATTTCTCATAGATAAACTTGATCATAAACCTACAATTCATCGGATCTCGACAAACACACCGCAAAAAGAGTTACATCGAATAGATCTCCAAGAAGATCAAGGAGAACTTTGTACTGAGATTCAAAGAGAGAGAAGAAGCCATCTAGCTAATAACTATGGACCCGAAGGTCTATGGTAAACTACTCACAACTCATCGGAGAGGCCTTGGAGTGATGTAGAGGCCCTCCGTGGTCGATTCCACCTCTGGCGGAGCGCCAGCGAAGGCTCCAAGATGAGATCTCGCGGATACAGAAGGTTGTGGTGGTGGAAATAGTTTTTCGTGGTGCTCATGGATGTTCTCGGGGTACGTGGATATATATAGGAGGAAGAAGTAGGTCGGTGGAGCCATGAGGGGCCCACGAGGGTGGGGGCGCGCCCACCCCCGTAGGGTGTGCCGGGCACCCTCATGGCCGCCTCATTGACTTCTTGACATCCACTCCAAGTTTCCTGGATTGTGTTTGTTCCAAAAAGATCGCTCCCGGAGGTTTCATTCCATTTGGACTCTGTTTGATATTCCTTTTCTTTGAAAGACTGAAATAGGCAAAAAAACAGCAATTCGGGCTGGGCCTCCAGTTAGTAGGTTAGTCCCAAAAATGATATAAAAGTGTAAAGTAAAGCCCATAAACATCCAAAACGGGTAATATAATAGCATGGTACAATCAAAAATTATAGATACGTTGGAGACGTATCAAGCATCCCCAAGCTTAATTCCTGCTCGTCCTCGAGTAGGTAAATGATAAAAACAGAATTTTTGATGCGGAATGCTACCTAGCATAATTCTCAATGTAATTTTATTTATTTTGGCATGAATTTTCAGATCCAAATGATTCAAGACAAAATTCATATTGACATAAGAGATAATAAGACTTCAAGCATACTAACAAGGCAATCATGTCTTCTCAAAATAACATGTCAAAAGAAAGTTCATCCCTACAAAATCATATAGTTAGGCTATGTTTCATTTTCATCACACAAAAATACTCCCATCAAGCACAAGCCCAGTTTCAGCCAAGCAATTGGTTCATACTTTTTAACGCGCTTCAGCTTTTTTCAACTCTCACGCAATACATGAGCGTGAGCCATGGATATAGCACTATGGGTGGAATAGAATATGATGATGGAGGTTGTGTGGAGAAGACAAAAAAGGAGAAAGTCTCACATTGACGAGGCTAATCAATGGGCTATGGAGATGCCCATCAATTAATGTCAATATGAGGAGTAGGGATTGCCATGCAACGGATGCACTAGAGCTATAAATGTATGAAAGCTCAACAAAAGAAACTAAGTGGGTGTGCATCCAACTTGCTTGCTCACGAAGACCTAGGGCATTTTGAGGAAGCCCATCCTTGAAATATACAAGCCAAGTTCTATAATGAAAACTTCCCACTAGTATATGAAAGTGACAACATAAAAGACTCTCTATATGAAGAACATGGTGCTACTTTGAAGCACAAGTGTGGAAAAAGATAGTAACATTGTCCCCCCTTTTTTTGGGCCTTTTTTTATTTGGCCTTTATTTTTTATTTCCTTTTTTATTGGCCTTTCTTTTTTTGGGCCTTTTTTATAAGGGACAATGCTCTAATAATGATGATCATCACACTTCTATTTATTTACAACTCAAGAATTACAACTCGATACTAGAACAAGATATGACACTATATGAATGCCTCCAGCGGTGTACTGGGATGGGCAATGAATCAAGAGTGACATGTATGAAAAATTATGCATGGTGGCTTTGCCACAAATACGATGTCAACTACATGATCATGCAAGGCAATATGACAATGATGATGCGTGTCATGATAAACGGAACGGTGGAAAGTTGCATGGCAATATATCTCGGAATGGCTATGGAAATGCCATAATAGGTAGGTATGGTGGCTGTTTTGAGGAAGATATAAGGACCTTTATGTGTGATAGAGCGTATCGTATCACGGGGTTTGGATGCACCGGCGAAGTTTGCACCAACTCTCAAGGTGAGAAAGGGCAATGCACGGTACCGAAGAGGCTAGCAATGAAGGAAAGGTAAGAGTGCGTATAATCTATGGGCTCACATTAGTCATAAAGAACTCATATACTTATTGCAGAAGTTTTATTAGCCCTTGAAGTAAAGTACTACTACGCATGCTCCTAGGGGAAGGGTTGGTAGGATTTAACCATCGTGCGATCCCGACCTCCACACATAAGGAAGGCAATCAAAAGAGCACCTCATGCAATAAATTTGTTACACAACCTTTACCAGACGTACATGCTACGGGACTTGCCAACTTCAACAAAAGTATTCTTTAAATTCACAATTACCCAACTAGCATGACTCTAATATTACCACCTTTGTATCTCAAAACAATTATCAAGCATCAAATTGATCATAGCATCCAATTCACTTCCTATGATAGTTTTTATAATACCCAACTTGGATGCCCATCATTCCAGGACCAATTTTATAACCATAGCAAATACCATGCTGTTATAAAAGACTCTCAAATTAATATAAGTGAATCATGAGAGATCAACAATTTCTATAAAATCAAACCACCGCCATGCTCTAAAAATTATAAGTGAAGTACTAGAGCAAAATTATCTAGCTCAAAAGATATAAGTGAAGCACATAGAGTATTCTAATAAATTCCAAATCATGTGTGTCTCTCCCAAAAGGTGTGTACATAAAGGATGACTATGGTAAACTAAAAATCAAAGACTCTTATCATACAAGATGCTCCAAGCAAAACACATATCATGTGATGAATAAAAATATAGATCCAAGTAAAGTTACCGATAGACGAAGACGAAAGAGGGGATGCCTTCCGGGGCATCCCCAAGCTTAAGATTTTGGTTGTCCTTGGATTATGTTGGGGTTCCATGGGCACCCCCAAGATTAGGCTCTTTCCACTCCTTATCCCATAGTCCATCAAATCCTTACCCAAAACTAGAAAACTTCACAACACAAAACTCAACAGGAAATCGCATAAGCTCCGTTAGTGCAAGAAAGAAAAACCACCACATAAGGTAATGTGATGAACTCATTCTTTATTTACATTTCTGTTAAACCTACTCTATTCCAACTTCTCTATGGTTCATACCCCCCGATACTAGCCATAGATGCATCAAAATAGGCAAACAACACACGAAAAACAGAATCTGTCAAAAACAGAACAGTGTGTAGAAATCTGTAACTTTTGAATACTTATGGAACTATAAACTCCTACCAAAATAGGAAGTCCTGTGAAATTTGCATATTCATCTACTTCAAAAAGAATCAAAGCCATATCACGTTTCGGTGATTTATTAAAATTATTCTTGTGCATGCAAAAGTTTCTGTTTTTCAGCAGAATCAAATTAACTATCACCATAGGTTATCCTATAGGTTCTACTTGGCACAAATACTAATTAAAACATAAAACCACATCTAAACAGAAGCTATATGAATTATTTATTACCAAACATAAGAAAAAAGCAAGGAACAAAAATAAAATTGGGTTGCCTCCCAACAAGCACTATCGTTTAACGCCTCGAGCTAGGCATAAAAGCGAGAATAGATTTAAGCATCGCTATCTTTGGCATTCAATTCATAAGTGGCTCACATAATAGATTCATAAGGTAATTTGAATTTCTTTCTAGGGAAGTGTTCCATGCCTTTCCTTCATGGAAATTGGAATCTAATATTCCCTTCCTTCATATCAATAATTGCACCAATCGTTCTAAGGAAAGGTCTACCAAGAATAATAGGACAAGAAAGATTGCAATCTATATCAAGAACGATAAAATTAAGGGCACATAATTCCTATTTGCAACAATAAGAACATAGTTAATCCTTCCCGTAGGTTTATTAATAGTGGAATCCGCAAGGTGCAAGCTTAAAGAGGAATCATCAAATTCATGGAAACCTAGCACATCACATAAAGTTTTCGGAATCATGGAAACACTAGCACCCAAATCACACAAAGCATAGCATTCATGATCTTTAATTTTAATTTTAATAGTAGGTTCCCACTCATCATAAAGTTTTCTAGGGAAACTACCAACTCAAGTTTTTCTTCATAAGATTGCATCAAGGCATCAACAATATGTTTGGTAAAAGCTTTATTTTGACTATAAGCATGAGGAGAATTCAACACGGATTGCAACAAGGAAATACAATCTATTAAAGAACAATTATCATAATTAAATTCCTTGGAATCCATAATAGTGGGTTCATTGCTATGTAAAGTTTTGACCTCTCCAATCCCACTTTTACCAAATTTAGCATCAAGATCTAAAAACTCCGAATCATTGGGACGCCTTTTAACTAAAGTTGACTCATATTGAGTCCCATCATTATCAAGATTTATATTGCAAAACAAAGTTTAATAGGGGACACATCAATAACTTTTAGATCTTCATCATTATTTTCATCGAAACTAGAAGAACACGCTCTTACAAAGCAATCTTTCTTAGCACGCATCCTAGTGGTTCTTTCTTTGCACTCATCAATGGAAATTCTCATGGCTTTGAGAGACTCATTGATATCATGCTTAGGTGGAATAGATCTAAGTTTCAAAGAATCAACATCAAGAGAAAGTCTATCAATGTTTCTAGCCAATTCATCAACTTTAAGCAATTTTTCTTCAAGCAAAGCATTGAAATTCTTTTGAGAGATCATAAATTCTTTAACACTATTCTCAAAATCTGAGTTGTTGTAGGAATTACCATAATTATTAGAGGAATTACTAGGAAACGGCCTAGGATTGAAGTTTCCTTTATACGCGTTGTTACCAAAACTATTCCTACCAAAAAAATTCACATCCATAGATACATTATTATTCTCAATCAAAGTAGACAAAGGCATATCATTGGGATCAATAGGAGCACTCTTACTAGCAAATAATTTCATAAGTTCATCCATCTTTCCACTCAAAACATTAATCTCTTCTATTGCATGAACTTTTTTACTAGTAGATCTTTCGGTGTGCCCTTGAGAATAATTAACCATAATATTATCAAGGAGTTTAGTAGCTTCTCCTAAAATGATTTTCATAAAAGTGCCTCCCGCGGCCAAATCTAAAAGATTTCTAGAAGCAAAATTCAATCCGGCATAAATATTTTGTATGATCATCCATAAATTCAAACCATGTGTAGGACAATTACGAATCATTAATTTCATTCTTTCCCAAGATTGGGCAACATGCTCATGATCCAGTTGTTTAAAATTCATAATATAGTTTCTAAGAGAGATAACCTTAGTGGGAGGAAAATACTTAGAGATAAAAGCATCTTTGCACTTATTCCATGAATCAATACTATTGTTAGGCAAAGACGAAAACCAAGTTTTAGCATGATCTCTAAGTGAAAATGGAAATAACTTCAATTTAACAATATCATTATCCGTATATTTCTTCTTTTGCATATCACACAAATCAACAAAGTTGTTTAGATGAGTAGCGACAT
This sequence comes from Triticum aestivum, assembly GCF_018294505.1. NCBI lineage: Eukaryota > Viridiplantae > Streptophyta > Magnoliopsida > Poales > Poaceae > Triticum > Triticum aestivum. The sequence continues at coordinate 353,825,755 of NC_057798.1, forward strand.
CTTCACTAGGAAGGGCGGAGAATTGATCTTTCATAACAAGATTCAACAAAGCAGCATTGATTTCACAAGATCCAGCATCATTAAGAGGAGCAATCGGAGTGCTAAGGAAATCATTATTGTTGGTATTGGAAAAGTCACACAATTTGGTATTATCTTGTGCCATCGTAACAAGCAATCCAACACAAAAGCACGCAAGAGGCGAGCGAAAAAGAGAGGTGAACAGGACAGAGAGGGCGAATAAAACGGCAAGGGTGAAGTGGGGGAGAGGAAAATGAGAGGCAAATGGCAAATAATGTAATGCGAGGGAGATGAGTTTGTGATGGGTACTTTATACGACTTGACTTGAGTGAAGACCTCCTCGGCAATGGCACCAGAAATCCTTCTTGCTAACTCTTGAGCACTGCGTTGGTTTTCCCTTGAAGAGGAAAGGGTGATGCAGTAAAGTAGCATAAGTATTTCACTCAGTTTTTGAGAACCAAGGTATCAATCCAGTATGAGGCTCCTCAAAAGTCCCTCGTACCTACACAAACAAACAAGAACCTTGCAACCAAGGCAATAAAGGGGTTGTCAATCCCTTCACGGTAACTTGCGAAAGTGAGATCTGATAGAGATAGTAAGATAAGATAAATATTTTTGGTATTTTTATGATATAGATTGGAAAGTAAAAGATGCAAATAAAAGTAGATGGGAAACTTATATGATAAAAGATAGACCCGGGGGCGATAGACTTCACTAGTGGCTTCTCTCAAGATAGCATAAGTATTACGGTGGGTGAATAAATTACTGTCGAGCAATTGATAGAAAACGCATAGTTATGAGATTATCAAGGTATGATCATGTATATAGGCATCACGTCCGCAACAAGTAGATCGAAACGATCCTGCATCTACTACTATTACTCCACACATCGACCGACTCCTGCCTGTATCTAGAGTATTAAGTTCATAAGAACAGAGTAATGCATTAAGAAAGATGACATGATGTAGAGGGATAAACTCAAGCAATATGATATAAATCCCATCTTTTTATCCTCGATGACAACAAATACAATACGTGCCTTGCTGCCCCTACTGTCACTGGGAAAGGACACCGCAAGATTGAACCCAAAGCTAAGCACTTCTCCCATTGCAAGAAAGATCAATCTAGCAGGCCAAACCAAACTGATAATTCAAAGAGACTTGCAAAGATAACTAATCACACATAAAATAATTCTGAGGAGATTCAAATATTTCGCATAGATAAACTTGATCATAAACCCACAATTCATCGGATCTCGACAAACACACCGCAAAAAGAGTTACATCGAATAGATCTCCAAGAAGATCGAGGAGAACTTTGTATTGGGATTCAAAGAGAGAGAATAAGCCATCTAGCTAATAACTATGGACCCGAAGGTCTGTGTTAAACTACTCACAACTCATCGGAGATGCCTTGGACATGATGTAGAGGCCCTCCATGGTCGATTCCCCCTCCTGCGGAGCGCTGGCGAAGGCTCCAAGATGGGATCTCGCGGATACAAAAGGTTACGGTGGTGGAAATAGTTTTTCGTGGTGCTCCTGGATGTTCTCGGGGTACGTGGATATATATAGGAGGAAGAAGTAGGTCGGTGGAGCTATGAGGGGCCTACGAGGGTGGGGGCGCGCCCACACCCCTAGGGCGCGCCGGGCACCCTCGTTGCCGCCTCATTGACTTCTTGACGTCCACTCCAAGTTTCATGGATTGCGTTTGTTCCAAAAAGATCGCTCCCGAAGGTTTAATTCCGTTTGGACTCCGTTTGATATTCCTTTTCTTCAAAACACTGAAATAGGCAAAAAACAGCAATTCGGGCTGGGCCTCAGGTTAGTAGGTTAGTTCCAAAAATGATATAAAAGTGTAAAGTAAAGCCCATAAACATCCGAAACGGGTAATATAATAGCATGAAACAATCAAAAATTATAGATACGTTGAAGACGTATCAATGGGTTTCTGAACCCATGGTTCTCTTTCTTTACTGTGCTTCCTAGCAACGGAGTCTCTCTTATCATAACGTTGATTCTTTGATTGTGGTTTATCAAGATCAACAGTAGGTTCAATCTCTACATCGCTGTTATTACTAGGTTGAGCATCAACATGAACATCATCATTAACATTATCACTAGGTTCATGTTCATTACCAGATTGTGTTTCAGCATCAGAAATAGAAATATCATTGGGATTCTTAGGTGTGTCAACAACAGGTTCACTAGAAGTATGCAAAGTCCTATCATCTTTCTTTTTCTTTTTCTTAGAAGGACTAGGTGCATCAACATTAGTCTCTAAGAATCGTGCTCAACTCTCTTAGGATGGCCCTCAGGATACAAAGGTTCTTGGGTCACTTTACCACCTCTAGTCATAACTCTAATAGCATTATCATTATTCTTATTATTTAACTCATTGAGCAAATCATCTTGTGCCTTAAGTACTTGTTCTACTTGAGTTCTAACCATGGAAGCATGTTTACTAATAAGCTTAAGATCACTTTTAACTCTATACATATAATCACTCAAGTGTTCAACCATATAAGCATTGTGTTTCAATTGTCTACCAACATAAGCATTGAAGTTTTCTTGTTTAACAATGAAATTATCAAACTCATCCAAGCATTGACTAGAAGACTCATTATGAGGAATATCACCTTCATCAAATCTATAGAGAGAATTTACCTTTACTACTTGTGTCGGGTTATCAAGACCATGTATCTCTTCAATAGGCGGTAAATTCTTAACATCTTCAGCTTTAGTACCTTTTTCTTTCATAGATTTATTTGCCTCTTGCATATCTGCAGGACTGAGAAATAGAATACCCCTTTTCTTTGGAGTTGGCTTAGGAGTTGGTTTAGGAAGTGTCCAGTCATTATCATTACTCAATATATTATTCAATAGCAATTCAGCTTGCTCAACAGTTCTTTCCCTGAAAACACAACCAGCACAACTATCCGGGTGGTCTCTGGAAGCATTGGTTAGTCCATTATAAAAGATATCAAGTATTTCGTTTTTCTTGAGAGGATGATCAGGCAAAGCATTAAGTAATCGGAGAAGCCTCCCCCAAGCTTGTGGGAGACTCTCTTCTTCAATTTGCACAAAGTTAAATATTTCCCTTAAGGCAGCTTGTTTCTTATGAGCGGGGAAATATTTTGCAGAGAAGTAATAAATCATATCATGGGGACTACGCACACAACTAGGAGCAAGAGAACTAAACCATATTTTAGCATAACCCTTTAATGAGAAAGGAAACAATTTAAGAATATAGCAATAGCGAAAAAAATTCTCATGATTGAATAGGGTGGCTATATCATTCAATTTAGTAAGATGTGCCACAACAGTTTCAGATTCATAGCCATAGAAAGGATCGGATTAAACCAAAATAATTAACTCGGGATCGATGGAGAATTCATAATCCTTATCAGTAACACAAATAGATGAAGTAGCAAAAGCAGGGTCATATTGCATTCTAGCATTCAAAGACTTTTCTTCCAGCTTAGCTAATAGTTTCTTAAGATCATATCTATCATTGCAAGCGAGAAAGTGTCTAGCTGTTTCTTCATCCATAAAATAACCCTCAGGTACAACAGGCAATTCATATCTAGGGGGAGAATCTTCATCATCACTTTCATTAATATCTTCAGTTTCAGTAATTTCATTCTCTCTAACCCTAGCAAGTTGTTCATCCAGAAATTCACCTAATGGCACATTATTATCAAGCGGAGAAGTAGTATCATCATAAGATTCATGCATAGAAGAAGTGGCATCATCAATGACATGCGACATATCAGAATCAATAGCAGGTGTAGGCGTTGCAAGTTTTCTCAAAACACAAGGTGAATCAAGTGCGGAGCTAGATGGCAATTCCTTACCTCCCCTCGTTGTTGAGGGAAAAATCTTGGTTCTTTGATCTAGCAAATTCCTCATAGTGATGAACAGATATAAATCCCAAGTGACTCAAAGAATAGATCTATGCTCCCCGGCAACAGCGCCAGAAAAGGGTCTTGATAACCCACAAGTATATGGGATCGCAACCATTTTCGACGGTACAATATTCAACCCAAATTTATTGATTCGGCACAAGGGGAGCCAAAGAATATTCTCAAGTATTAGCAACTGTCGGATTTCGGGTTCCGGTGGACCCTCAAGGTTCGAACACTGGGGTTTGCACGGAGATCACACCTCTAGCCTACCCATGTCTCACCGCCTCGCCGGGATCTAAAACTAGACGAAGAACAACATAAGGGACACGAGGTTTATACTGGTTCAGGCCACCGTTGTGGTGTAATACCCTACTCCAGTGTGTGGTGTGGTGGATTGCCTCTGGGCTGATGATGAACAATACAAGGAAGAACTGCCTCGTGAGGGGAGGAGTTCTTGTGGTGGTGCTGGCTAAGGTTCTTCTCTCTGGTTGATCCCTAGATCCGATCTCCCCGTCTCCATCCTAGGGGTGGCTAGTCCTATTTATAGCGGGAAGGGTGCCAACAATTAGCCATTTTGAAGGGGAACATCTAGTACACTTATCCTGACTAAAGTGGGTCCTCGCCTGCCAAAGGCCCTGACGATGACGCTGGCTTGGGCTCCACGATGACCTTCGTACTGCCGTCCTGCTGGTCTTGGTCTCGTTGCACCGAAATAGTTGCCTTTGCTTGATTCCCTCGCCTGCGCTTGCCCGCCTTTGCACCAAAGAGGAAACAAGGACTCTGCGCAGGCTGGCGCCCTCCTGGCACCCACCTGGCCTTGGTCGTCATGGCTTGCGTCACGGGCACCTCGTGAGGTACCCCGCCTTGATCTCTCCGCCTCCTCACGAGCCAGCCCGATGAGGCCGTGCCTGAGGAAGCCTGCTGTCGTCCGCCCCGCGAGGCTTGGCCCCTCGCGAGGGTCTTAAGCATGTGTTGATGAAGATGGGCCGTACTGGGCCACTCCTTGAGCCACGCCACAGGCCGCAGGCAGGCAAATCTGGGTACCCCCATTCCCAGAACGCCGACAGCAGCTGAGTTGTCAATTCAACTGCACCTGAAAGACTTAATATCTGCAGCAAAGTTTTTATTAGCAAAGTAGTATGGAAGTAAAGGTGATGGTGGCAAAAGTAACAGTAGCAGTTTTGTAGCAATCGTAACAGTGGTAACAAAGAAGTAACTAAGCAAAGATCAGTATGTGAAAAGCTCGTAGGCAATGGATCAATGATGGATAATTATGTTGGATGTAATTCATCATGCAACAGTTATAACATAGGGTGACACGGAACTAGCTCCAGTTCATCAATGTAATGTAGGCATGTATTCCGAATATAGTCATGCGTGCTTATGGAAAAGAACTTGCATGACATCTTTTGTCCTACCCTCCCGTGGCAGCGGGGTCCTAATGGAAACTAATGGATATTAAGGCCTCCTTTTAATAGAGTAACGGACCAAAGCATTAGCACTTGGTGAATACATGAACTCCTCAAACTACGGTCATCACCGGGAAGTGTCCCGACTATTGTCACTCCGGGGTTTGCCGGATCATAACACGTAGTAGGTGACTAAAACTTGCAAGATAGGATCAAGAACTCTCATATATTCATGAAAACATAATAGGTTCAGATCTGAAATCATGGCACTCGGGCCCTAGTGTCAAGCATTAAGCATGGCAAAGTCATAGCAACATCAATCTTAGAACATAATGGATACTAGGGATCAAACCCTAACAAAACTAACTCGATTACATGATAAATCTCATCCAACCCATCAACGTCCAACAAGCCTATGATGGGATTACTCGCGCACAACAGTGAGCATCATGAAATTGGTGATGGAGGATGGTTGATGATGATGATGGCGACGGATTCCCCTCTCCAGAGCCCTGAACGGACTCCAGATCAGCCCTCCCGAGGAAGAACACGGCTTGGCGGCGTCTCCGTATCGTAAATCGCGATGAATCCTTCACTATGATTTTTTTTCTCCCTGAACATGAATATATAGAGTTGGAGTTGAGGTCGGGGGAGGTCCAGGGGACCCATGAGGCAGGGGCGCGGCCTCCACCCTCGTGGACAGGGTGTGGGCCCCCTTCTGTTGATTCTTTTGCAAATATTCTTTATTAATTCCAAAACCCGACTCCTTGGAAATTCAGGTCATTCCGAGAACTTTTATTTCTGCACAAAAATAACACCATGGCAATTCTGCTGAAAACAGCGTCAATCCGGGTTAATTCCACTCAAATCTAGCAAGGTATTTTTGTATTTTTTGTTTAACAGATCTGAAAATAAATGCAAGGGAAAATATACCACGAGGGCAAATATGATGAAAAGAGGCCCGGCGGCCGTAGGTTTCACTAGTGGCTTCTCTCTAGAAAAATAGCAAACGGTGGGAAACCAATTACTATTGGGCAATTGATAGAACTTCAAATAATCATGACGATATCCAGGCAATGATCATTATATAGGCATCACGTCCAACATTAGTAGACCTACTCCTTCCTGCATCTACTACTATTACTCCACACATCGACCGCTATCTAGCATGCATCTAGTGTATTAAGTTCATGAGAAAACGGAGTAATGCAATAAGAACGATGACATGATGTAGACGAGATCCGTTTATCTATTGCGGCAGATATAGATCTCATCTTGTTATCCTTAGTAGCAACAATACGTGCGTGTCGGTTCCCCTTCTATCACTGGGATCAAGCACCGTAAGATCAAACCCACTACAAAGCACCTCTTCCCATTGCAAGATAAATAGATCAAGTTGGCCAAACATAACCCAAATATCGGAGAAGAAATACGAGGCTATAAGCAATCATGCATAAAAGATATCAAAGAAGACTCAAATAACTTTCATGGATAAATACATAGATCTAATCATAAACTCAAAGTTCATCGGATCCCAACAAACACACCGCAAAAAGACTTACATCATATGGATCTCCAAGAGACCATTGTATTGATAATCAAGAGAGAGAGAGAGAGAGGAAGCCATCTAGCTACTAACTATGGACCCGTAGGTCTACAAAGAACTACTCGCGCATCATCGGAGAGGCACCAATGGAAGTGGTGAACCCCTCCATGACGGTGTCTAGATTGGATCTGGTGGTTCTGGACTTTGTAGTGGCTGGAATTGATTTTCGTTGACTCCCCTAGTGTTTCTATAATATTGGGGTATTTATAGAGCAAAGAGGCAGTTCGGGGAGCACCCGAGGTGGGCACAACCTACCAGGGCGCGCCTAGGCCTCCTGGCGCACCCTGGTGGATGCTGCTCCCCTCGAGCCACCCCCAGGTGCTTCCTTGGCCCACTGGATGTCTTTTGGCGCAAAAGATCCTCCAGGAGTTTTGTTGCGTTTGGACTCCGTTTGATATTGATTTCCTGCGATGTAAAAAACATGTAGAAAATAGCAACTGGCACAGGGCACTAGGCACTATGTCGATAGGTTAGTACCAAAAAATGATATAAAATGACTATGAAATGATTGTAAAACATCCAAAAATGATAATATAACAGCATGGAACAATAAAAAATTATAGATATATTGGAGACGTATCATACCCCACCTTGTATTTTCGGTTTAAACATGCCTCTTCCGCTTAGCATCTGTCATGTTTTGGGGTGGACAATTTGATACTATCATGTTTTGCCTTGGACAATTTCGTACTGAATTGATTTGTTGGTACAGAGCGGAAATATAGTGCCTATTCTTCATCAAACCAAGGATATCCATGTTTGCAGTGATGGAAGAGGTGAAATTGATACAACTGAAATTGAGCATCCAATCATTGAATCATGTCCTGCACCTCCAATGTAGGTCCACCTTGCCAATAAATTCACATGCAAACCACTAATATTACTATCTAATGACAGTACAAAAAGAGTAGCGAGATAGTAGCAAACCATGTACCTTCGTAATAAACAGCTCATAGTGCCACCAATTGGATATAAAGGTTTGGAAGAAAACATGGTCCTAATGTTGAACCATTTGGGCTTTTTGTGCAGTTCCACTAAAATCGAGCATCCATGTTTGCATAGATATTGAAAGTGTGTTACTATAAAAGTGGCACTAGTTGAAGCATAGACTCACAAATATAAGCATTCCAATTTCTTAATGGGAAAGGGTAGCAAGACTGTTTCTAACCACCTGTTTGAAAGGAATAAATAAGTCAACATCAGCCGATGTCAGGAAGGCATACATAGTTTTTAATTAAAAATTGAACCATTCCTGACCTTTCCTCTTCTTTTAAGCATATTTTGTGCAGTTCAACTAAAATAAAATGCCACCACCGCCTTGACAATTTAGTGACACTGTACAAAAAGAAATGACTTAACATTACATCATGATGTCAGGTATGTAATCTACAGGCATTAGAGACAAACATACAGACCTCCTCCGAACATTAATTTTAACAAAGGTGTGACTAGCTTTACCAGGATAATTTGAGTGAACTCTACAACCTCTATTCCTTAATATAAGACGTTTATGCAGTTCAATTTAAAGTACCCAAGCGTCTAGTATTTAGAAAACAGATAGTAGTTTTCTTGAGCACATATCTGGGAAAGCTTGCCACACTTTATATATGTCCATACGCTAATGCAACACCATTCGAATAGTACAAATATACACTAATCTAGTGGCTTGTGCAACATAGAGTAGTTTTTTATTACGGGGTACAATACAATGGTTTTACTGAACAGATTTCCATAAGCTAGCACTGGAAGATTTCTATAAGCATTTAGAATACAAAATGTAAAGGTAACAAGTTTCAGCATTGGTACACGAGCTGTGCAACATCATTAAACCAAATACAAAAGTGTGAAGGTAACTAGCATTATTAACTAATGACAGTATAAAAAATGTGAACCATGTACCTTCAAGGTAAATATCATTTCAAACTCGAGGGGACTTGAAAAATTTCTATCCCAATCTTGATAATCAATCAAACATAAAAACTTGATCGAACGGATCAAGAGAACAGCCGGAGGAGGAGGTGCCCACTCTTGAACTTTTCTATTCTCTTTGTAATTTTTTGTGCAGTTTAACCAAAATAAAATGACATGAGCGCCCTGGCATTTTGGTGACACAGTAAAAAAATTGACTTATCTCATGAAAGTGGGGTATGTAATCTATAAGAATTAACAGTGCAAAAATCTGAAGGTAGTAACAAGTTCCATAGTTGGTATACTAGCTGTGCAACAGCATTAGAATGCCTTAGCTGGAAAATCTTCAATACATCCACAATCAACAGCTAACCTTGAAATAATCCAGTGACACTAAATGGCATTGCTTAAATTTATCGGTGGCATCAGACTGAGTGCAACATTAGTTAAATGTGGCACCACTTTAGCAGTAGCATTGCTTGACTTTACCGCTGGCGTTATACTAACAGCAAAAAAGTGGCAATAAGAGCATGGGAGGCCCTTTCGGACAGTGGGTGCACCAGTATGATGTACCTCCACGGACGCATAGAGTGGTGCCCAGAGCAACAAATATCCAGGCAACATATGTGGATTACGTCCCATTTTTGTTCTCTTTAGCCACCTATTTCCTATGTGAGGACAACAAACTGATCGACTTGGTCATTCTCTATTGCGTTGTCATGCCTTTCTACCCTTTTTCACCCTTTTTCAACAAAGAGACACGAGACTCGTTCCTTACTATAGATTTTTTTCCTTTTCATCCTAGATGCGGGTTCGATGCCGAGTCTCTTCGACAGTATTTTCTCCTTTCCTTTCCTTATACAACCCATACATGGATTAGTCTGCATGAAGTAGAGTTTCCTTTAAAAGTGAAAATTAAGATTTGCGTCTACGTGACCAGCAGAGTAGAGGATAGCAAAACAGTAACAGCAAGTACCCTACTTAACAAGCTTGATTCACTCACCACAAATCATTGCATGACAAGATAAGCATAGCATCATCAAGAAGACATATTTTTGAAACTAACCAAGGCAAGAACAAGTTCATAGCATGCAAGGATCAACTACAACAACCTTGGCAAAATTGAATAACATGTAAACAATCTGCCAGGAAACATTTTATAGCACAAGTAGACCAAGAAAATGACATGCTATAGTACTCCATAATTGCAAGCAGGGGCATGAATGGATAGATCATAACCATATGTTCAAAACATCCTTACTGAAGTATCTCAAACTATGCATGGATCTCTCTGTAGCATCAAGTTTACATGGCATCAAAGTAACAGCGGAACCGGGACTAAAATCAACAACATCACGAAGCCTAGTTTGCATGCTTGTTCTAGTCACCACATTGACCACAAAAATACATGGCATACACCCCTGTAAAGATGTCATGATGTAGCACAAAACACATGTAGACATCAACCTCATAGGGTGCACACATCAAATGCAACAAAAATAACAAATCATCAAGTTCTGTTAACAGGCAGCAGTAAACATCATATAACACTCTTACAACGATGATTCAGGCATCAAGATGATCTCAAACAAGCATGACACAATGGAATGACATGAAGAGGATCTCTCAATGAACATTTTGACATATTACAGGCATGAAACGGAGCAGTATGCAGCAAGTTATGATGCGATGAACAAGAGCTAAAAATACGCAAAAATTCAGGGACTTAGGGAAAATTCGGGGTCAACCTATTTGACCGGATCTGGATCGGGCATGGACGACGAGGATCGCCGGGGGATGGGCTGCGCGGTGGCCGGAGAAGAAGAGAGAGGCGCTGGCAGGGGGGGGGGTCACCGGATTCGGCCATGGCGCTGCCGGAGGAG
>NC_057798.1:353836808-353843943 GCF_018294505.1 Triticum aestivum
GATTGGATGGGCGCGACGGTGGCGGACATGTCCGGCTAGGGACGGACGCGTCCGGCGGCGGAGAGGGAAAAAGCTAGGGTTTCAGGGGGAGAATTCATCCACGAATTTCGGGGGAGGGGCATATTTATAGTTTCTGGGAGCTAGGAGAGTCCAAATGGAGCACGGTTTTCGGCCACGCGATTGTGATCGAACGGCGGAGAGCATGGAGGGGGTTTGGATGGGTTTTGGGCCACTTTGGAAGGGGTGTTGGGCTGCAAGACAAAAGGGGCTTTTACGGTTACCCGGTTAACCGTTGGAGTACCAAACGACCTCCAAATGGCACGAAACTTGATAGGCGGTCTACCGGTGCTATACCAAGGCCGCATGGCAAGACTCGGTCCATTCCGAGAAAGTTTAACACCCGCTCACGAAGAGAGGCATGAAGGGGACGCCGGAGGAGATAGGAGTGCCGGATTGCAAAACGGACAACGGGGAAAAAGCTCGGATGCACGAGACGAACACGTATGCAAAATGAAATGCACATGATGACATGGAAATATGCAACACGCAAGCAAATGACATGGCTACGACGGCGAATAACTGGCAGACACCTGGCGCATCGAATCCGGGGAGTTACAACACTCCTCCACTAACAAGAGATCTCGTCCCGAGATCTTAGGACCGAGACGGAAGGGAAAAAGGAAGAGGTGAAACAAGAACTCAAAGAAGAAGCAAGTAATCGAGAGCACTCGAGAAGAAGAGAGAAACGACGAGAATGACGAGAATCGAAAGCTCACGGAATCAGATAGACTATGACACCACTCCGGTTAGAACAATATAAGAAGCGAATAAGACTGAAAGGATTTAGGCAAAACTCCGACTGAACATGGAAAGAATAGAACATGAACTTCGCAAGATGGGATGGCACTTGACGACATAAGCGACGCAATGCCTCCGGAAGAATTGAAAGAATAGAATAAAAAGAACTTATAAGGAAGGATTGAACGTAATTGTTGAGGAAATCAACAACGAGAGAATAAGCTTGTTGTGGACTTATGGATAACATCTCAGAAATTATGAGGTGATAACCGACCACAAACGAAATAGATTGAATAACTGAGAAGACCGAAGAAATGCAAAACTCCACTTCAAAAGAATACGAAGAATTAATTGCAGTTCGAGACGCGAGAAGAAAAGATACTTGAACTCCACCAACAAGAATCTTGATGAACTCTTGAAAGAATGAATTAAATCAAGAAAAGCCACCATGAAGAACTCCGGTAACGAAAGGATGACGAGATAAAATTGAAGGATGAAAGAATAAGATTAAAGGCTTGCGATGATTAGATGGAGGTTCTGACGAAATGGCTGTGGAAATTTGAACTCCGGGAAAAGAAAAGACGAAAAGACTTGGAACTAGAATTTATTCATCAAGAACAAACTCCGAAGAAAAGGGATTACTCACTTGGATGAAATAAGATAAGATTTATTGTATGCTTATCCTTCATCAAATTAAATTGATGAGAAGCAATGGATTTTTGCATACTACTTATTCTTCTTGAAAAGGATTAAGGGAGGTATAGCACAAAATTTGAGAAAGTCTTCATGAACCACCGGTAGGATTGGAAAGAATGAATGAATTAATATGATAAACAAGGAAAAGAATCTTGAACGAACCACCGTTAGAATTCGAAAATGACTGGTGAAAGAGAATGAATCGCCGGGTAGAATTAGAAGAACAGATATGCCTGAGGGGATTTAGATGCAAAAGAACAAAGATATAATGAGCTGATTAAAGAACACTAGAACGAAGCACCGGGATAATTGGATAACGGTAGCTGAAATGTGAGGACGAAGAATTCTTCTGGAATGATGGCCTCCGGTGAAAAGAAACGGGAAAACAATTTCTGACATACTCCGGATGGTTAAGAAAAGGCTATCTGACAAATGGAATAATTCCCGAGGATAACATGAAGCCAGAACCACGAAACTTCGGGAGAACAAACAAGATTTAGAGGAATACTCTTCTTCGATCTTCAAATAGCGACGAGAAACACCACCCAAAATTACTGAGATACTCCGGGAGAATGAAAAAGAGTAAGGGTTGAACCTAAAATGAAAAGAATTTGAAAGCGATCTTGGAGATGGCATCTGACTGATGGGATCCATTCTTACGTCACACTTGAAAAGAATTTAGAATAACTCCGGGGAAATTAGAAGAGTCAGGTAAGATCCTGTAAAAAGACCTGTGGGTTAGGGCCCACTAAAGGAAAGCACTGTTGGAAAGGATGTTGAAAAGATAGATGATGCACCAGAACAATTTAAATATTTGAATGAGGTGACACCCTCGAATTAATTGGAACACCGACGAATCTCCTGAGATGTCTTACGAACTCCCGAATGATTGAATGGCGATAGGCAAACAAGCAAGGAGAACACTTGAGCTGAGGGAAAGAATATAATCACTACCAAAAATTGGAATTGAATCCACCGGAGAAGATAAAGAGATGAAGAATGTCCACCGAGACGAGAATTCACCGGTTGAAACAATTAACGAAAGTCTGAAGAGGCTCCACACGAATGAAATTGATGGTCGAAAGAGACTCAAACTCCGGGAAGAAAAAGGGTGGGAGGGCGGGAAAACAAAGGCAACATGGAAGAGAGAAACGACGAATAACTTGAAGAGAGAAAACACCGGTTGAAATCATTGAGGAAAGAAAGCAAAGACTTCGCACGAGTAGGATGGATACTCGAATACGGACTCCGACTCCAAGAATAAAAGGATGGGCGGGTGGGAAAAGAAAACAACTGAGGATTGAACTTGCAAAGATGAAGAGGTTTGAGTCGACTTGACGAGAGATGCACCGGATGAAAAGAGCTGAGGAACAACGATCGAAAAACCAACTGCGTGAACCTAAAGAAAAATTTTAATGGGAAGAGGAGTAATTCAAAACACCTACATCAAGATTCCTGACCAGAGCGACGAAGGGGCTGAGGAGTAAAAAGAATTCCTACTCTCCGATATAACTAGACTCCGAAATCAGTTTTTTTTCTAGACTCGACAACGGCCAAACTACACGATCAATCAACGGGGCTCCTAAGGTCGGTCGAGGCTCTGATACCAACTTGTCATGCCTAATATGCGATACTATCCTAAAGAGACTTGAAGGTCCCATCAAGGATAGAACCGCATATTGAAACGCTTTTGCAAGGTGGATATCATTACATGAACATTACATAATAGATAGGGATACATACATAAGGCATACAATGCCACATGAGTACACCATCATCTTACATAAGAGCACCATCCGACTACGGATGAAACACAAATAGAAACTCAAACGACACCCACCCTACTAGCCCAGGCTGCCGACCTGGAACCTATCCCCTGATCGATAAAGAAGCAGAAAAAGAACTCCAAAACAAGCAAGCATCGCTCTCGCGTCATGATCATCGCATAAACCTATACCTGCAACTGTTGTTGTAGTAATCTGTGAGCCACGAGGACTCAGCAATCCCATTACCATGGGTATCAAGACTAGCAAAGCTTAAAGGGAATTGAAGGGGTAAAGTGGTGAGGCTGCAGCAGCGACTAAGCATATATGGTGGCTAACATACGCAAATAAGAGCGAGAAGAGAGCAAGCGGAACGGTCGTGAAGCTAGCAATGATCAAGAGGTGATCCTGAACACCTACTTACGTCAAACATAACCCAAAACCGTGTTCACTTCCCGGACTCTACCGAAAAGAGACCATCACGGCTACACACTCGGTTGATGCGTTTTAAATCGTATCTGGTGTCAAGTTATCTACAACCGGACATTAACAAATTCCCATCTGCCATAACCGCGGGCACGGCTTTCGAAAGTTTAAACCCTGCAAGGGTGTCCCAACTTATCCCATGATAAGCTCTCACGATCAACGAAGGATATACCTTCTCCTAGGAAGACCCGATCAGACTCGGAATCCCGGTTTACAAGACATTTCGACAATGGTAAAACAAGACCAGCAAAGCCGCCCGATGCGCCGACAAATCTCAATAGGAGCTGCACATATCTCGTTCTCAGGGCAACACCGGATGAGTATAGCTACGAGTAAAACCAACCCTCAAGTTTCCCCGAGGTGGCCCCGCAGGCAGCTCAGTTCGGACCAACACTTAGACAAGCACTGGCCCGGGGGGGCTAAAATAAAGATGACCCTTGGGTTAATTACTCCCAAGGGAAATATAGGTGGTGGTGAGGCAAATGGTAAAACCAATGTTGGGCCTTGCTGGAGGAGTTTTATTCAAATCGAACTGTCAAGGGGGTCCCATAAATCACCCAACCGCGTAAGGAACGCAAAATCCGGGAACATAACACCGGTATGACGGAAACTAGGGTGGCAAGAGTGGAACAAAACACCAGGCATAAGGCCGAGCCTTCCACCCTTTACCAAGTATATAGATGCATTAATTAAAATAAGAGATATTGTGATATCCCAACATAATCCTATCCGTCATGGGGCAATCTTCAACTTCACCTGCAACTAACAACGCTATAAGAGGGGCTGAGCAAAGCGGTAACATAGCCAAGCAATGGTTTTCTAGGAAGGGTGTCAAAGGTTAGAGGTTCATGGCAATTTGGGAGGCTTGAGGAGCAAAATATAGGTAACGCAGCATAGCGATAGAACGAAGCAACAAGCATAGCAATGATAGTAGTGAGATCCAGGGTAGCGGTCATCTTGCCTGAAATCCTGCAAGGAAGAAGAACGAGTCCATGAAGAAGACGAACGGATGAAGCCGAACCAAGCATAGACGAACGAATCCTCACGATCGCAACAAAACGGGAACTATCGAGAAGAAGCACACAACACGGTAAACACACCACACATGACCAAGGCATGATGCACAAACAAGTATGATGCATGACAAGACTACATGAATCTACTCATGGCAAGAGATGATGCAAACAAGAGCAACACATCAAGGCGGAATTAAATGAGGCCGGGAACAACATATAACAAATCCGGTAAGTCCTCATATGCAAATTTCGAAATTGGTCCAGATCTGAATAAACCTTATGTTCAAGTTGTTAAACAGCAAGTTAAGAAGCACCAAGATGATCTACACGAGATTCTTGTCAAGTTACATATAAAGTTCATTTAATTCGGAGCTACGGTCTAGAAGATATGAGCAAAATAAGTTAAACATGGCATTGATGCAAAATGCATACAAACATCAAGCAAACACCTCAAAACAAGGATGCAACATGATAATATCAAACTACATGCAAAATCAAGCAAGTTTCATATAGAGCACGCTCAAAACGGAGCAACGGTTCAACACATACACTCCAAACAAGACATAACAACAATCTGCACTAAACATCAACTACGCATATTGCAAGCATCAAAACAATATTCTACAGCAGCTCAATACGAAAACAGAAGGCTTGAACATGATGTATAGGTAAATCATAACAAAACATGAACACTGAGCTATCTCCAGAAATCACTAGAACATGCTCAACCACACATGGCAAGATTGCAAATGATAATAGTTTCAGACTTTGCAGAAATAACATCAGGTTGCAATGTTCAGAGCTATCAAACACCATGTTACAGGAACTTAACATGGAAAACAAAGGCATGTAATGAATCTACTAATTGCATAGAACAAAAGTCTTTTACTGACCATGAGCCAAAAAGGAACATAAGATATGATGGCACCCATGTAAACATGGCAAGTTATATGACAGATTCATACATGGCAGAAACAACGATAAGTAGGCATGTTGGTGAGCTTGTAACACTCACCACAGGGCATTACATGGCATTACAAGGTGACTAACCATAAGAAGACATGTTTATGAAGCTAGGCATGGCAAGAGCAAGTTCATAGGGTACATGGATCACTAGCAAAACACGTGGCAAAACTGAACTTAATGTTAACAGGCTGACAGCAACATTATTTAGCAATTTGAGAGCAAGCTTACAACAAGCTACAGCAAGCTATAAATGCAACCAGGGGCATGGATGGATAGAGCATGACATGTATAACAAAACATCCTTAGTGAACATCTCCAGATTATGCATAGAATGACTTGTAGCAGCAGGTTTACAAAGCATCACAAGATAACAGATTCAGCCTAGCAAAACAGTAACAGCAAGTACCCTACTTAACAAGCTTGATTCACTCACCACAAATCATTGCATGACAAAATAAGCATAGAATCATCAAGAAGACATGTTTATGAAACTAACCAAGGCAAGAACAAGTTCATAGCATGCAAGGATCAACTACAACAACCTTGGCAAAATTGAATAACATGTAAACAATCTGCCAGGAAACATTTTATAGCAAAAGTAGACCAAGAAAATGACATGCTATAATACTCCATAATTGCAAGCAGGCGCATTAATGGATAGATCATAACCATATGTTAAAAACATCCTTACTAAAGTATCTCAAACCATGCATGGATCTCTCTGTAGCATCAAGTTTACATGGCATCAAAATAACAGCAGAACCGGGACTAAAATCAGCAACATCATGAAGCCTAGTTTGCATGCTTGTTCTAGTCACCACATTGACCACAAAAATACATGGCATACACCCCTGTAAAGATGGCATGATGTAGCACAAAACACATGTAGACATCAACCTCATAGGGTGCACACATCAAATGCAACAAAAATAACAAATCATCAAGTTCTGTTAACAGACAGCAGTAAACATCATATAGCACTCTTGCAATGATGATTCAGGCATCAAGATGATCTCAAACATGCATGATGCAATGGAATGAAATGAAGAGCATATCTCAATGAACATTTTAACATATTACATGCACGAAATAGAGCAGTATGCAGCAAGTTATGATGCGATGAACAAGAGCTAAAAATATGCAAAAATTCGGGGACTTAGGGAAAATTCGGGGTCAACCTGTTTGACCGGATCTGGATCGGGCAGGGGTCGCCGGGGGACGGGCTGCGCGGTGGCCAGAGAAGAAGAGAGAGGCGCCGGCGATGGGGGGGTCACTGGATCCGGCCATGGAGCTGCCGGAGGAGGCCGGAGGCGGGGCGCTGCAGGACGACGGCGGCGAGGGGCGTGGGGCGGCCGGGCAGCGCGGCACGAGCCCTCCTGGCCCGGGCGCGGGAGGAGGCGGCGGGGCCGG